>NC_135498.1:115625133-115728680 GCF_052857255.1 Amblyomma americanum
AGTCACTAGCGGGCTCGTGGTAGGCAAAAGGCCAGGGAGTGTCGTTGCGGAGAGGCGTTGAGCGCGGGTTTTCAAGGCTTGTAGGTGCGTTTTCAGTTTCTGTAAATCACAGCAATGGTTGATGTTTACAGCTTAGTAATTTCTCGAAGTACACCAGCTCGCGTTGGCCACGTGCGGCGTATTCAGAGAAATAGTTCGCCACTGTGTATTGTATATATGGTTAGTAGTAAACAGAAAGCGTTTCTGGCGTTCATTTCTACGCTAGGCATTGAATAAAATTGGAAGTTTTTGACACTTTGCTCAAGCCAGGATAATTTTACTTCGGGACAGTAGTGAGAGGATGTGCTGGCGTTCTTTCGGCGGAGCAGACGTGCGCTCACCGTCTGCTGACATACGTAGGTGTCGTGCTGTGCGAAAAGTGGGGACAGCGTCGTGTCCCCATTCTCCTCTAGCTGTCCCGCTTAAGCGCTGTATCTATCCGCAGGATAACGCACCAGCCAGGCCGACTTCTCCCTTTGTTAAACTGGTCGATTTGGTGAAAATTCTTGATTTCAGGAAATATTTTCTTTCTTAGCCCTTGGGTGTTGTGTTTCGTGACGAAAAATTATAGCTTAATATTCAGTAGAAATTTATAAAGTACGCTTTCGAGATGCGTGGTAGTCGAAAATTGTGAAGTAATTTCTTTGAGGCTTTCTTTGAGTTCAGGGCTGCATTTCTTTGACCAAAGCGCAAGCGAAGAGGCCAAAAACGAGGAAGTAAACGTTAAGGTTCGTTTTCTGGCCTTTCACATTTTCTGCGATTGGCATCACTCACACCTTCGTAATTTCGTAACGCATGAAAATAGAATGATTCTATTTGTCGCAAACGATTCCTGAGACATTGAGGAGTGTAATTTATCTCTCGATTTTTTTTCCTACACGTGGAGTATTATGTTCGTTATTTTTGTAAGAAAAGTTTTCACGTAACTATGCATGCATAAGTACATGGTCATCTAAAAAAAGAAGTAATAGCGTCATATGCAGAACAGGGCTTTGTGAACATGCTGGTATAAAAAATTTGCGCACTTTCTACTCAATTATTTAAGACCTTGAGATGACTTGACGAGGGTGTTAATTATAATTACCGAAGAACTGCACCAGGTATAGCTAAAAATAAAAGGCATTACTGAAACTAGCGTCGCAATTTCATATTTGCACCAAATTTAGTTTCATATCGCGTGCATAAATAACGAAAACACTTTTCATTGCCGCGCCCCCTCTCAATCTCGACACGTCTGTTAGTAGCACGCCTGCGGCTGCTTCTTTCCAAACAACCTTCGCAGTCACAGACTGCATCATGAAACATGACACATGCATGATGCAATGAAAAAGCATGTGGCTTTTAGCACACTTAAGGTACGCCATTCTAAGCACACCAACCTGACCGCGCATGAACTTGCCAGATTTCTTTCTACTCGAATCAAATAATTACGTCTGTCATATTAAGAAACACTTTCAAGTAAATATCAAATGCCATAAAACGTGCCATTAAAACATGCTGTGCTATTAACAAAAGAACGCATTCCTTGGGGGCGAGTAAACCTGCCGGCGGGGGCCCCGTGAACACCGGCTCAACGTGATAAATGCGTACGCAGCTACATACGTGCTTTTTTTCCTTGCGCAGTTATAAGCGTACTATGCTGATGTTCAGGTGAATGAACGCTGTAACTTACATGCTATTAAGTACACTGAGTGGCAGTGCCGATCGAATCCCAGACTTCGCGCTTTAGTACCGCGGCCCATTCCCCGTTAGCCAGTTTACTAATGCGGTATTTATCGCGAGAAGCCTATCGGGGCTAATTTAAATTTCTTTTTATGCTACTACGTGGATCGAACAGTGACGCAGCTGATCAATACATGCTGCTTCTGCAGTGCGCAGGCATGATGAAGCTGCCGGTAGCTGCAGCAGCTGCGGTAGGCACCGGCTAGCGGTAGCTGTTTTGCCTACCATTCGAAAGTCGCTGCTGACATCAGCGCCACCGCATCTTCGTGATGTCGCGGGGTGAAGGAGGTCCATAGACGGCGTGCAGGATGTTAGTGGATGGAAATATCGCGATGTGCGCTGAACATGTACTCTTCTCTCGTGAGGAAACCACGTCATTTTCTGGCATCATCAGCGGTATTGACATTTGTCAGAGACTTGATTCAAGAGGGCCGAGCAAGCAAGTGCATTTTAAACACATCCAGCAGAAAATGGAAGAGTGGGGCTGCCAAGGACTTGGCAGCAGCTGCGCCCTCACTGAAAAAATCTGAAAGAAAAGTATACCGAGGTATGTCTGCAGATATTAGTCGGGTTCCCCCAATTCATAAGGGATCGCGCTTGCCACCAAAAGAATAACGGATAAACAAAATGCTGCAATGGGATGCATGCTGCAGGTATCGCAAAAGAGAAAAAATTGGCAGTGGTTTAGCTCTGGTTAAAGCTGGAGTGACGCGATAGCTACAGCTGGCCGAGTGGAACTTGGTCACGTGACCAACCACGTGATGAACCATGTGATCAGCCACAGCACCGCGCTGCCAGCAGCTGCTCCACACCACGTGACCACCCACGTGACAGCATGGCAACGCAGCCACTGTGTGGCGGTGACGCCACGCTGAAGGCTCGAAATGCTACCGTAATGTAGCTATCGCTGCAAAAAGAGGCGCTATCCATTTGAGCGGTCCACCTGTCCGCCTCTTTCTCGGAACAGGCCTCAAGGGTCCAGAAAGCAGTCCATGCCCTCCTGTCCAACTGTCCAAGAGACAGGTCCTCCACACCAAGACTGCCTCCAGCTCTACTATGGCACGGCCCAGCACCTGGCCAATGAGCAAAGACAGTGGGTCGCCATCCGGCTATGCTTGGGGCTTCCCCACATTTCTGCTGTGGATGCCACCTAGGCAGAACCAGGATCCTGGCCCATGGAACTGCTGTCCAAACGCATGGCCATATGCCATGTGGAACGTCTCCACAAGAATAATTTAGAATGTAAGAATATATTTAGGTGCTGACACTGCACCCGGCGGTGCGACCAGATCTTGTTCGCTGCTCCTTGCACTTATCTTGAACGCGGACAGATGGCGCTACACAATGGAGCCTTGTCTAGTTGCGAGCTGCGATGGCTGTAATAGAGGTGTTGTGCGATCGTTCGGTGCCGCGGCGTGTACGTGCGTTTTGTTAAGTGCGGCAAGGCAGAGAAGGATTGAAACTGCTGTCGACACCAAATAATTTTAGACAAGTTCGTGTTTTACTTGCTGGACCTGCATGAATGGGTGAAACAGCAGCGAAGATGCTGTCCTTTAATCCTTCCGAGCTTATCGAAATGCGTTCACTGCAAAGTTTTTTTTCTTGCATCCGCACGAATGCCGAGAGCATGGTTAACTATACTGACTCTAAAATATAAAAGGTCAGCTGCAACGCGCATGCTCCTATATTTGGGCCAAAGAGCCTACGTGTACATTCAGACACTGCCTGAGCAGTGTAATACGCCGAAGCTGTGAGGTGATGCCCGCTGTGTAGAGAACTGATGGGGAGGCGGTTCAGGACTAAGCCTCCCGTCACTTCCGGAATGCTGGTTCCCCGCTTGCCAGACGCCACCAAACTCCACAATTTTGAAGAAGAATACCGTACGCAGCAGCGGTGAGACTACAAGCGACATGGTGTGCGTCAGCTTCCAATTCTTCACGAGGGGGATGAAGTCCGGGTCACGGACCTGAAGAGGACAGAGAACGTGCGGAGGCCCACAGACGAGCCTCGGTCCTACATCGTGGACACTGGAGACAGCACTGTGCAGCGCAATCGGACCCATCTTGTTCCTTTTCCGAAGTCTGAGAGATGAGGTGAGACAACGAGGCATCTACGTATACAGATGCAGAGACAGACGTAGACGAGGCGTCTCTGGACAGAAATTTTCTGGGAGAATCCCACGCGACCTGTGTGGACACCTCTTCACACCATCACACCAGGAGTGGATGCTGTGTAATTACGCCCAAGAGACCCTCCTATGTTTGAGGGGAGATGCTGTAGGTAGTAGCCTAGCCACTGCATGCATGTGGATAGGCCGAGAACGTGCCTGACTGTGCGATCGCGTGAGGCACGGTGTCCGTGTCGCGCGAGCTCGTTCTGGGCCTGTGCCAGTGTTCGCCTGCCCGGGCAATAAACTGGTCGCTGGTCTTGCTTTCTTCAACTCAACAACCTCAATAATGTTGGGCCACGAAATTCTCCATCGAGCGTTCTAGGGTCCAGCAAACTATGCAGCTGCAAATTTGTTATAAATGTTTAAATGTCCTGGTACCGATATATTTTACTTTCTGCTGGATGCAGCAGTAGTCAATGCTTTCCTTCAAATGAAAGCAGTCAGTGAAATGAGCTACTTGCGCTCGCCCTCGGTCGTCAGCTGATAAACAGCCACACAATCAAAAGGTTTAGCAATCGGCTATGTCGAGTCAACAAGAACGGTGCCGAAAATGGCAAGAAAATGTTAGGGGTTGCGAAAGAAGTCCAATTCCTGGGATATGGGCATCACCCTCAGAAGGTCATGAAAAGGAGGTGGTGTGAACGGTGCTCGACTGCCAAGAAAGAAGTGCGCACCAACCTTCTGTGGTTTGTGTGCAATGTACCGCTCTGTTCAACGTGCTTTGGGCCTTTCCATAACGGCCAAAACTGACGTGGGAGCACCGGAGAAGCATTAGGAGAAATGTGTCCCACTTTTTGAATTTTCATTTCGTGTCATTGGAACAAATGTGTCCCACTTTTTTCAATAAAACATTCGTTGTTCCGCAGGGAGATTTATTCCAAACTGTTTTTGTTGGCCTCCTTAAGTGAAATAATACAACCTATATCTTGGTTTTTTCTCAAAGAAATAGTATATCCTGCCCTACAAAGGGTTAAGGCATTTTGATGCCAATGTAGATATGTATATGCTGCACATATTGCTAAGCTATGTGAAATTCGTGTATTTTATTCTATTGTGGTTAATTGTGCTGGCATTGCTTCGTCTGGCATGGTCCAGCAAGCAAAGTAAACTTTGTTTATATGTTCTGCTATGTGCAAACTCTGACGAAAGCGACAAGCAAATCCCACTGGTTGTCAAGAAAAGTGCCCGACTTAGGTGTTTTCAAAGTGACACACAACGCCTGTGAAATATGTGGCAAACCAGGAAGCATGGATAACACGGGGCATGTCTAATGACCGCTCTAGCAGAAAATTTGGACTCCGTTATGTTCTTGTGCTTCTTTAAGTTTGTGCATGCCTGTATGCAAATGCTTGCAATGTCATACAGTTACACCATAAGCAGAATTGCATTCCACAACTGGCCAGCCTTGCACCTCTTGTGTTTTGATACATCTCTTTTTTGAGCAGGCAGTCAGTTCAGAGCACAAGCAGATCTGTGTGTCTTCGGAGCACGGAGAAATTGTCGCCATGTGAGGAGCGAAACTTCTTCTGGATGGAAGTTAATGTCATATTTTAAATTTTGGTATAAACAAGCAGATTCAAAGCTTTAGCTATATTCTCAGTGGGGACGTGTAACTTCACATCACTCACTGAGGGCCTCGTTAGTTTCTACGCAATACCCCTCACTAGGATCAACACATAGGTTTCTTGGACAAAACTGCTTCCAGCGTATGGACTTCAAAACCAACAACATCCGCTTACCACAAAAGTGGTTTTCCTGGGGAGTGCCCCTCCATTCTTATGTAAAGGAAACTACACTTACCAGTACAACCAGTGAAAAGATTCCACACTTGATGGCTGGGTACAAAAGCAGGCCTCGACACTTGACCTTTTGACCTTGCAGTTCTGAAAGCCAGGACACAGAGGGCTCTTCATCAGGAACAGGAAGGAATGAAAGTGACAGTCTATCATGATTCCTAAGTGCAACTGAAAACTTGCAAAATCGCAGGAAAGCTAATAGGAGGGTTTCTTCCAACCAAAGACCCTTGTTCCCAAACCACGTTTTCACTTTTTCACTTCCATGTCTGCTGACTGAAGGGGTTAGGGCAAGGGGAGACGAGTCAGTTGCTCGCCATTGTATCCTTTTATGAAAAGGTGAGGGGGGCCACCCCCTGCTCTGCATAGACCTGAAGCCCCCACAATCACCACCAGCTTTCAAGATCAAGTGTAAAGGGAAGTTGTCGAAAGGTTACAATGATGCATTCCCTTGGCGAGTTTCAACAACTTCCCCCTCATACAAATAAAGGGACATCTCCGCCCTCCCTTTTCGAACAAGAATGCGAGATTGCCATCTGCAAACGAGGGCTTTTGGTTAGAAAATTGTAGAGGGTGCTCGTTATTCTGCAAGCTGTCAATTTAAAATTAAATGTACGGTAAACGTGTAAAACTGAATTTAGCTCCGGATTTTCACTCCTTTCCTTTCCCTCTATGTTTAACCGATCTGCTGCCCAGTCCATCCTGCCCTCTCTTCATTTTATGCCTATCGATGCTGCTATGTGCCAAGGGAAGAAAGGTGATCTTGGCAAGCATAGTCTGAAGAGGTACAATTATGTTTTGCTAACAGTCAAGCAAATTACAACCCATGTATTTATCATTAAAGTAAGAAACTCAATACATAGCTTCCATGACCGAGTGGCTAGCATACTACCGTCCTGCTGCTTAGCTGGGGACCTGGGTTGCATTCATTCACCAGCAAATCTGGGAGATTTGCAATGGCACAAAAAGTGTCATTACAGAAAGAAGAATATAATTGTTTCATGAACACAAGGCAACCATCCTAGGGTGTGCAGTCAAATCTTGCAGCCACACTCAATGCACACAAAGCAGACAAGCAGTAGTGAACAAACTATTCTAAAAACAAGAAAATTTGTTGTGCCATAAGTTGTTGCGCACTGCAAATACAGTTACACCAACTGCACTGTCACCTCTGTTAGTAATCTAGAATTGGAAGCCTTTTTTGAGATAAAGACGTTCAAAGTAGCCAGAAAAATGTTCCCTGGGCAGACTTGACAAATTTTATTAAAGAATATGTACCTTCCAGACATACAAAAATAACTGAGTACAAATAAAAACATGGATATAATTACTCAAAAAATTTTCGGGCACCTAACATCAATATATTCAAGCGAAAGCTTTACTGGCCTAGTAAAGCCAAGGTGGAGGTGTGGCAGCCACGTGACATACCACTCACTCGCTGCCGCAGTGCCGACCCCTTGCCCTTGGCAGCAGTGGCCACATGACTAATCATGTGACTCGTTGTTTGCCGAGAAAAGGAGCTGGCGCCGCTCTCGCGGCATTCGCATTGCAGTTCTCGCAATGGACTGAGCGAGTCTAGGGTGTCTACCAAATTGACGTTTCAAAATTCCCTGAGTGCATTTGTAAAATTCCCTGAGTGACACAGTACTTTGGTTTATGCGAAAACAAGCTGACACAAAGCCGCCTGATGGTATCAGTCTCCAGTAAGCATGTTAAAAAATAAAAACAGCAATTTAATCCTATTTGAATAGTAAGGAGCAGTGTTTATTTCATTTAAAAAAAAGGGAGGAGATTAGCAAAACGCATAACAAATCGAGTATCTTCAAAAAAATGCTAAAACAAACTGCGAATCGAATGGAATATTTTCAAATACGAACTAAAATGAAGATGCATGCGGAAACAAATATTTTCAAATATGAGATATTTCTATCTACTGATAGTAGCCGCAATGGTGTGGGACCTGAACTTTAGCGTCAAAAGTGCGATTCTCTCTCAGCAAGTCTATTCAGACGAACTGCAGGTTATACAAACCTTCGTTTGTAGAAGTGAAAGAGCGACAGACCTCAAAGTGACACTGGAAAGCCAACCTCAAGTTTGTGCACAACGCTTCAGTGTCGTTTCACTGCTTTACAGAGTTTATTTTCGTTTGGATGAGGGACACTTGCATCCCGGCGTCAGCCAACACTTAGTTTTTTAAGCTCAAGCTCTTTCACAGAAGCGGCAGCACGCTTCCTTTTCCGTTCCTTCCTCAGTGCATTGGCCCTTTCTGCTCTGTTCCAATGCGATTGCCACTAAGGAACTGCAGTTTAGGGCTCATGTCCACGAGATGTAATGCAGACACACCCCGTCAAGCTAGCGCACTTCTTAAAATTTTCACCATTCTGTTCAGTGCTTCTAGAGATGCACGAGAAAACACACTGCCAGCACATATGAAATGCTTTTTCCTTGAAGCCAGCATTTGTGCTCGTGATATCCATTTCCACAGGAACAAAAACGAATAAATGTAACATTCGTGCATATAGATGCAACCTGCCAGACGATGAGTGTTGTTGGACCAGCACCTGGTTGGACACACATTGCTCGGTTTTTGTGATTGAAGCGTTTGAATAATTCAGCACAAATGGTTTCTGTTACATGCATATACGAGAAGGGTATAATTTTGTACCGTAGACAGTAGAAAATGTGCGTGGGATCTTAAATTTGTTCTTATGCTTCTCCCAGGTTGCTGTGCCATAAAAAATGTCAATGTCGCTGTGCTAGCGGGAACAATGTGACGAGCTGACGCAAAGCGAATTGCAAGGCAATGGTAGTTGTTAAGGCTAAGAAGGCGAACCAAAGCACCGAAAAGAATGACAGATCCCTTTGCTGAGCCTCTTTCTCTGTGTGCAATCACAAGCTGAGCCACCTAGCATGACCATGATTACCCAGCTGAAAGCGCCGATGCACTGCGCTTTTAGCAGTGAAGGCACGCTTCAGCAAGTACTTAACTCAGGGCTTTCTGCGACCTGAAACCAGTGTACCAGTATGAAAGCAGACTGCATGTTGAAGAGAACACTACACAGGGTGACTTCCTAGTAATTTATTAAACCCGATGAAGAGTACCATGTACTACATCCATTATGTGCAGCTACAAAAACACCCCCGCACCGTTGTCAGCCTGCTGAAAAAGCTGCAAGAGAAGCTTCTGAAATACTCAATTTGCATCTTGAACAAACAGCGCGAACAAAGACGAGCACAAAAGACAAGAAGGCGAACGACACGGCGCCGTGTCGTTCGCCTTCTTGTCTTTTGTGCTCGTCTTTGTTCGCGCTGTTTGTTCAAGATGCTTAACCAACTAGCCCGCCAAAACGTGTTAACTCAATTTGCAGTTTGAAAATCAGCTGGTTTCAACCTGGTCCCCACTCACGACAGGTAGCTCTGACATAAGCCCCATATCCTCGCATTGTTAGACCTGAGAAAATCTCCCTTGTTAAGAATTAATTTGGTGTTACTTAGGGGCTTGGAGTGAGAAGCTGGTTTAGACAAAGCAACATACTTGGAAGGCTGCCCAGAGGAGCCCTACAGCTACACATTCCTGAAAAAGTGACTGTGTGGGGGCACAAGGAGCACTCACCCACTTCCAATGTCACTGCAGCTACAGAATTGATGTGTCTTTTAAATGAGAACTGCTATAAAAGTCATTCAATGAAATGTGTGCAGGGTCTTACGTGAAGGACATATAGAAATGTAATGCCAATGCAGTGCAGGCAATAAGGCGTGTATTGCAGTTCCTTGGATTCATTTCAATCTACCGAGGTTGTCTGATGTGTTTTAAAATGATGTGCTGACTGGAGTTTCTGCACTTAGTCTACATCAGAAATGCATCTCTTCTGACCAAAAATCAAGCCTTTAACCTGGTTTGTGAGGCAGGAAAGCTACTGCTGCATCACCACAGGACATTTGTTGATTCTCCTGTCACCCATGACCACGTCGCTAGCTTTTCAAGCTGCAAAGAATACGATCTTTTCAATTTTTTTGTAACCGTGGAGGAGGAGGAAAAACTTTATTAATTAGAATGGGAATTGGAAGATTTCAGTTTGTGACATCAATGAAGCAAACATATCAAATGAATATATGCCAGTAAAGACAAGCATACAACAGAAAAAGTAGCAAGGAAAACTCTGAACTTTATATTGGTGTTGTGGCTTCCAGACTTGTACATAATGTACTACAAGTAATTGATTACTTGAAATAAATTACAATTTATTCAAATTCTTTAATGCATTGATTGCTCTTTGTAAAGTGACAGCAATCCAATTATTTGTTTCTGTAAAGATGAAGAGTAATCTGCATTTTTTTTTTGTACACAGCAGTATAACTTTGAGAACGAGAACTCAGTGGCAAACACTGGTGTAGCACGGAATTCCCCCGCATTAGAAGGACAATGATCGAGCTATAGAAAAGCTAGAAGCTACATGAGAGAAGATTTCAGCACATGCAAGCACGTGATGCGCGCTTACGTTTCACCACGACACCACAACAGAATGTCATTTTTAGTGAGCTTGGACTCACTAAAGCTTGGGCTTAGTCTGGTAGTCTGGTGTTGTTTATAAGATTCCTCTCAAGTGTAGACATTCGTACATAGGCCAAATGTATTAGAGTGCACAAAAATAATCTTCGCACATGCAAAGATTGCCGGCCCATCTTTGTCAAAACAGCTATCTTGTTTCGCCAATCATAGCATCACCAAGGGACACAATGGAGACATTTTATATCTGCTCTGGTACGAAATGTGTAACCAAGCTGTCACTCACGCTCCCGCAGAAAGAGACTATCTCCAGAGATTTTAACACCCATGGTTTTGTGAGCTTGTACTGATACAAGAGCGGTGCGTTTCCTGTTGCCGTAAGTTTTCATTCACTTTCCTAATAAACCGGTCGCGAGAATGAAGCAAGTCCTGTCTTCCTGTGTCATCGAGTTTGCGCCTACTTATCTTCAGCAACCTCCATCTCGTGCAGTTTTCTGTTTTGCTGAAGCAGAGAACTGGTTCGCTTCTGGGGCAGAAAAGGAAAAAATGACATAGCCAACCTTCACATAACTATTTTTTATTGATGTAGGCCACAACTCATAAAAAATGAAGGGTGGCTAGCGTTCCGTGTAGACAGAACAGCCTCCTAAAGTTCTGTCCTAAGGCAGCATTTACTGGCACTGCAGTTACGGCCACACCAGACCCTCCTTTCCCCTTAGGACTGATCCTCAGTGCTGAATGTCCTTTCAGGTCTTGATCAGGCCAGCACCAGAACATAGCATCGCAAGATATACTATGTACATTGCTGCATAGTTTTGTTTTCATACTTATTGCACCTCAAGCGGCAAGTTCTGGCTTATTTCGTTGTCACACAAATGGCAGTTACCGTTCTTTCTGGACGTAGTTCCCAGAGCAGTTATACTTTTTTTCAGAATGCCTAAGATTCCATTCAGGTGGGACAATATAACACCCATGGAGCTCTGTCTCTATGAACGGCATCACAAAATGCACCAATATCTGTTGCTGAGTGGTTTCTGCTTTGCAGTTTTTTCTGTTGTCATAGGGGACTTAATTTAGTAACAGTCATTGTTCCATGTGGATGTAACTGAGAGCGGTTTATATTACGCCTAGACGGAACAACAGCATCAGCTATTGTACCGTCTGGCCGGAACTATAGGCATAGAAAAGAAAGAAACATGGTCAAATTATATTTCCGAATCATTTGAAATGCTCGAAGGTGAAAGTGCTAGTGGTAAGCTGCACTTGAACTGCTTAACCGGTGGTGAACAACTTGGTAAAACTAGTGCAGCCAAATAGAACCCACCTGAAGAAATAAACGTTCGGCTAGCGGCAGCAGCGGGCCACGTCGGCGAAATTTGAATGCCTTTAGAAGCACACAATAATCTGTACGGTGCATTCCCTACTGAACGAAAGTATTTGCGGTGACTGAAAGGTAAACATTTTTATACCCCTGTCACACTAGCAAATTTAATGCCATTCGTTTCGAATGGCATTCGCACCTAATGTGATTAATCTGCTGCTACACGGGAACATTTAATGTCATTAGGTTCGAATGACATTCGCTATCGAATGAGTTCACGAAACTCATTCGCATTCGATGTCGAACCGAATGTGTACTCTGGACACCATACGCGCAGCAGAAACATGCGACGCGAAAAAATAGTGCGTACTGTCAAAGTTAGAAATTCTATTTATTTAGCTCTGCAAAAAAATGTTAATTTTGGTGCGAACTTCTTCACACTTGTAGCTGTCGTGGATAGCTATTACTCTCGGTCCCAGCAGCAGCCGACCGTGAAGAAGGGCCTTTCCCGCGACCGCCGATCATTTTGGGTTGCGTGTTTCTTGCTGGTTGGCGTTACATGTTCGTTTAGCTCGGAAGTACTTAAAGATGTCATTGAGCACTTCACCTTTCAGAAGTCATTTCCACGCTTCACGCGCCGCCGTGTCAGCCATTTTGTTTGTTTACAATTTTCGGATTTGTGATGACTTTGTACTTGGCTTGGCTTTTGATGGCTGAAGTGCCGCAGAATGACCAGAAATAATATTTTAAGATTTTAAGCTTTTCACCCGCTTTTAAAACACTACACAACAATTTGTAACATATTTTATGCGCGTTGACATGTTTGCATTGTACTATTTTTTTTTCACTGATCGTCACTGCCATCATTTTCGAATGACAGTATATTTTACCGTGTAGCACCGAAAGAGACCGAATGACATTCAAGGCATCGAATGACATTATAAATTTGCTAGTGTGACAGCGGTTATAAACCTGCCCTGGGAACAGCAGCCTTCAAAAAGCAAGAGTGAGAAAACACCACTACTAAAACAAAAAAAAAGCATTGCGCGAAAACTGTGAACATACAGCACAGATATTTCTACACAAATGTTAACGAAAACCATTCTCTAACCTGGGAGGAAACGAAACCTCCGAATTGTCCGAACTACATAGTCCGAACATTGGTCCGAATTTAGCCAAGTTTTGCACCAGCAGTTTTGGAAAAGTTAATTTTTCCAAATTAAGCATAAAAAGTAGCACCTAATCTAACAAATTAGATGTGAAAATTATTGAAATATTTTTAAAAAGTTCGCAAAGTATTGTCGCCTTGTATCCAAACAAAAAGGCTCAAAGTCGAACGAATCCAAACCAGCACGAACGCTCGATCTCAGTACAAAAGTAGTGGAAGTTGATTTTTTTCTGCCTATTTTTCTGAGGCATTCAAAATAGTTATTGAAGCTAACAGTGCTGGCGCATTCTACTCACGGTGAAGTTAAGACCAGTGACGATCTTCGCAGCCAAATCAAGGATATCAAGGGGAAGATTCACGCTTTGAGTCATGGCAACAAGCATCAAGGAACCGAAGCCCAAGCACGTCGTGCAACGTAGGCCCGATGTGCCCCACACAGCGAACCGTTCGAGTCTGAATTTCGTCAGCGCAAGAGGCACCGGCAATGAAGCACAGCCCTTTGATTCGGTCGACATGTGAGCGTCATCGCCGGAACGCAGAACTGCTCTCAGAAGTCGCGAGTCGCAGCTCATACATCACCTCAGGCGCGCTCGTCTGGCCAGCGCCTCCTCTATACTCCCTGTGCCTAGCCATAGCCTCCTCTATTTTTCTATGGCCTAGCCGTCGCGCGCCGGCTCCGCCGCCGCTCGCGGCTGCCACATGGCGGCGCTGTGTGAGTAGAATACTGCAGTAAGGGGGCAAATCAGCAATTATCGGTTAAGAAAAAGGTTAAAGGAACAGAGAGAGCTTTGTGGAAAACAGGGATGCTGACGAAATCGGCACTGGAAACATACCGGACTTTTAAACAGGAAATTGTCAAAGAAAATATCTATGATAATTGTAGGGGAAGTTCTTTGTTGTTTGAGGCCAGGACTGGAGTTTTGCGGACTAAGACGTATAGAGTCAGGTACCAGGAGATAGACACTTTGTGCATTGCGTGCGGAGAGGAGGAAGAAACAGCTGAACACTTGATACTTTTCTGTAAAGGGCTTCACCCTACAGTGGAAGGCAGCGGGGCTGACTTACCCAAGGCATTGGGGTTTAGGGATAGTGAAGGGAAAGTGGATTTTAAGAGGTTAGAAGTAACGAAGCGAAGGTTATCTGATTGGTGGCTAAAAGCAAGACAGGAGTAAAATTTCACAAGACATGGCTAGGTGGCTTGAGCCACCGCCCGATGTAAAGGGTTCAGCCGTATCCATCCATCCATCCATACTGGCGCGTCGGGTACCTCCGCTCACCTCGAGAATACGAGAAGCTGGGCTGGCGCTGATCGGCCGCGCGCAGTACGATTCTTGCTTTCGCGTTTGCATGCGCCCCGACGCGGTGGCTCAGTGGTTAGGGCGCTCGACTACTGATCCGGAGCTCCCGGGTTCGAACCCGACCGCGGCGGCTGCGTTTTTATGGAGGAAAAACGCCAAGGCGCCCGTGTACTGTGCGATGTCAGTGCACGTTAAAGATCCCCAGGTGGTCGAAATTATTCCGGAGCCCTCCACTACGGACCTATTTGTTCCTCTCTTCTTTCACTCCCTCCTTTATCCCTTCCCTTACGGCGCGGTTCAGGTGTCCAACGATATATGAGACAGATACTGCGCCATTTCCTTTCCACCAAAAACCAATTATTATTGCATGCGTGTTTAATTGCATTCATGCTTTCCTGAGGCTTTTTCAAGTTCGTATTCCGCATGCAATCTGTCCCTATGTATTTAGAAGCGCTAAAAAGAAAAACATGTGGGCATACCCGTGAATTTCTCAGAGATGAAACTTATCAGGCGATTCTGATTACTATATGTATACCTATTGCACAGTGGCGTGTGCCAGATATCTGCTGACAGAAAAGCTCTTTTTCGTCCCCACCCGAAAATTCAACAGCAATACAATTTAATCCCTGTTTGGCAGTTTGCGAATGTCATCCGTGTGTAACGACATGTTGGATGTTCGGGCTGCACTGTTAAGTCTCGGAAAGCTACTGAAGACCATGATCGCTGCGTCTAATTCAGCAGCCAATATTGCCCACAAAGAATGTGCTTCAATGTCAAGGCTCATACCCGCTGATCTCTCTTCTGCGCAACCAACTTCTACTTCAGCTCCAAAGCCTCCCCTGACGTCGACTGTGCAAGCAGCGCCGAGACTGTTGAGAGAAAGATTGATGCTTCAGAGGCTTACTACCACAATTTTGCCAAAGCGCCTGCCATCGCTTCAGAACTCGGCTACCGCTTATGTGGGCGGTTACATTGCACGAGTTGTCGGCGACCATAGCTTTTGCTGACTGCGCCCTGAAGGAAGATCAGACCTTGCAAAATCCTCTCACCACATTAGTGGTGGAGCACGCTGTCCCAGCTCTTTGTGCTTCAAAGTTGCTAAGTGCAAGAGCGATGGCAGCAACGAGCAGCTCATGAGCGGGTTCCTTTCCTGAGGTCGCTCCTCTGCAACTACGCATTCAATGAACAAGCATGACGTAGTTAAACGTATTGCAAAAAAGCCCCTTTCGCGAAAGTACGCGAAAATGTGAGAGTGGCATACGCTTTACTGCCATGTGGGAGTTGGACTCCACAATAAATGCTTTTTTTTTTCAGTTGGAGTAAGTTTTGAGTCACAATTACGCACCGATATTGAATACATGACAATACAATACAGTTCTATATCTTTTTTTTATTCGACGCGTACCGCTCAAGTTGAGCGCCAACACTGCGACTCGAGAAACAGTGCTGCAGGAAGTGCGCGGCCGATCAAATTATAAAACCACATGGCAGAGCTCCACATTTTCTGGCGCCAGCTGTGGCTTCGGTGGCGATAATGGTAACTCTCAAAAACTTTACGAAGGAAACGCGGGATCAGGTATCGCTTTGGAACAATAAAACTTGTTGCTGGGCTAGTTGGTGACAAATGCTTTGGAAGCAGTCTAAAGGCTTTACGTGCTACTTAGCGTATGCCCTTCCGGCTTGCGTCGTCTGTTACATGAGTAAACAGCACGCCACAGAGCTTTTTCAGCGCCCAAGCTTTCAGTATTAGCTGCTGCCAAACACTGACTGCTTTCAAATAACGACCCTCAGACAAGTGAACTTAAAGGTGACAGAACAATTTTTCACGAATTGGATTCAAGCAGGCACGCGCTGTCATATCGGCGCAGCAGACGACACGCGAGCTCATTGCACAGCAATAGCCGCAAACGACACGACTGAAATGGGCCGGTTACCCTTAGCGACAAGTGCTTCCGGGCTCCCTTTTAAAAAAAGTTTTGATTGTACTTGAAACAAGATGAACGCAATAGAAAAGTAAACGACAGAACAGCTGCGAACGGTCTGTGTTTCTATGAGCGACGGTGATGCGACGGGCGTCCTACTCCGGTGGCGGCGCGTGGCGGCGAAAGGCCGTACTAGCCCCGAGACCACCGCAATGCAGGCTGGTAATTGTGAGCGAGGTTACAGTGGCGAGGTTGCTGGCAGCTGGGCAGAATCCGGCGCAGGAGTGGTACGGCTTGGACGCTGCGGAATAGTAGGTAAAAAAGAAACGCTTTTTGGAGTGCTAGTAATACTTTTGTTGCATATTTGCGCCGCGCAAGTGATCTTTACATCGCCGTACAACTTTTTTGTGGTTATGCAGCCGATGCCACGAGCGCGAAGCGAGTATTTTCGCACGTGAGCGCACGAGAAGCGCGCACATGTGCCAGTGGTTCGCGCTCGCAGCTTGCGTTGCATAGCAACACCGTTATCAGCGTTTTATACGCTGCAGCTATGCTGCAGAAGGCACGAGCGCGACCCTAAGGCTAGCAGGCGTGTTTTGCTGTTGTCTCTGTGTGCGTGCCGAGGTAGCACGCACACAGAGACGCAAGATTTACATAACGTTGATTTTAGAGATTAAACGGATAAATGGGATTTTCGGCCAAAGTAAACGCTTTCAAGAGATCTTTTACCGTCAGGATTCAATCTGTCCTAACGTACAATACGCTTAGAAGAGGACTTCCGACGACGGAGTCCTATCTCTGCCCTTTCAAAGACGTCGGCGATTGAAGTTTTGCCGGGAAAGCGGTCCATTTTGGCGGGCTTTTCGGGCTTGTGCTCCACGGGGTTGCATGCAGTTGCCTGTCTCGACGCTGGCGGGCGGCGGCGGCCCCGCCATCTTTGCGGCCTCCACGGTGCTCGCCTGAAACGTCGCGCGCACTCTTCGGAATTCCTGCACCAAGCCTGATTTATATGATGTGAAGATTCCTCACCATGGTGCTAACTTTGGGGGAACCTGTGTTCGCACGTAACTCTTACCGTAACTCTGCCGCGTTTCAGCAGCCGATCCCTCGTCGCTCGTCCGGCTTCTCCGCTGCACGGCGGCCATTGCTTGTGCCTTCGTGGGCTCGCCCTGCTCTTCGCGCCAACGCTATGCGTGAGTACCCTGTGGACCTCCCATCGTCGCCCGCCCGGGACTTCTCCTTCAGCGGTCTTCGCGCGGACCATTGCGAGCCTGCAGCCTATCCGCGTCGCTCCCTATATATACTACCGCAAGGTTACACCAGTTCCTTTGTCCTTCGCGCAGTTTCCTCGCTGCATGGTGTATATCGCGCGCTCTTCCTTTCGACTCTGTCGCTGTTCGACTTCTCCCGGCGTGCAGCTAGCTACCATCGAGCGCGCATACCTCTTCGCACCATCGCTGTGTATTGGTTCCTCGGTTATCTTCCCCTGCTCTCGCGGCGTTTCCACCTTGTTGCGTCCGCGCGCCTCTGAGTGTATACTATTTACCAGTGGGTAACAAGCAGTGGCCCATCCTTTTTAATATTTCGGGATTTTACTCTTTCCAGGCAACAATATCTTGAAGGTACCGGCCTTAAGCGTCCAAACGAAGACCGAACGCAAACGGTAAGCTTGAGTGCGTTGTGGTGCCTCTGCTTGCGGAGCGTTCAGATTTGGTATTGTGTGTAGGTTCGCGTTAGTCATATGTTAGTGTTCGGCAAAGAATGAATTGTAAGCAACGTGTAAAGCATGATGCAATTCGTTCTCTGTGTTCTTACATTGAACGCATTCCGAGGGACTTAATGGGTGCGCAGCAATCTTTGTAGGCCTTACATTGTGGTTGTGTCGACAAAATGGCGGTGAGCTGTTTGTGGCCCTTTCGCCACCATGTTTTGATGTGCGTAGTTTTGGGACGAACTGATATGCCTGTGTTGTTTCTCTGGCAGGTTGTTGCCGTTTTTCAAAGGAAGACTTATCAAGCGATCCGCCTGAGGTGGCAGCTTGCTACACGAAGTGTCAACCAATGCTCATTTATTTCCAGTCACTTTGAAGGTTAGTGGTGTAACAATTCAGTTGTTCCGTAAGCGGCCCTATGGCTTGTTGGATTACATTGTTTGACGTGGAGGTTCCTACATATGTCACTGTACAAAGAAGGACCGCGTTATGGTTATGTGCTTGCTCTTATATTTGAACAAATAAAAAGAAAACTGCTGTTTGCTGAAAGTGACATCGCAGCGGGAAATCGCGCACTGACCGCAGAGCGTTCAAAGGAAAACGCGACAAGTTTTTGACGAATCTGCGACAGCACAGGTATCCCCGAGCAACGGCTCCATGCTGCTGCGAAAGGAACGGACCCGCCCGCCTTATCTGCTTCATGCGGTCTGGGCTTGTGACAGCGACGGCGGCCTTTGATACGCCTGATCGTTAACAGTACTGCCGACCTAAGGCGGGTTACTTCTCGCCCTTGCATCTCATTGGGCATATCACGGTAGCATGCGACAAACTAGTGCCATGGTTTTCAAAAGCAGCCGTTGGCATTTCTGTGTAATCAAGCATCACTTATGATGGCGCCGTGACCTCAACCATCGAAGGCAAAAGAGATCTAGATCTTATTACCGCACTGGAAACATTCATTCAGTCCTGCCACAAAGTTAATGGCTGGCTGCTCTGCCATGAACTAAAGACATGTTACAAGTTTGGGGAAGGTGAAAATCCCAAATGCAAACATTGAGCCAATGTCTGCACCTATATACCTTTCGAATAAGTCCTCCCTGGGCATTGCCACATTTCTAGCTGGACTGTTGTGTGCACCCGGCCCTAGCACGGTGGAAGTGGTAGCGAGCTCACTATGCCAGTTTGCAACAGTCCGATGAGGATGTTTTCATATCTGCGTGTTCACAATGAAAAGGTCTACAAACTTCATTTTACACATGCAAGTCTTGTTGGTCTTCTTTGTTATATTTCTATTCAGTTTCGTGTGTGATTTTTACAATTTAAAACCCAATATTTCACATGCTTTTACACCTGTGTATGTAAGCTGCCGATTTCTTGCCATGTTGCAGCAACTTAACATTTACGTGGACTTTTTGAAAGCAGCTGACTACAGCCTGGTTGGCCTACCTAGTGTTTGAATAATTACAACCAGAGGAACTGCTCTGTGAAAGAACTTGGCAGTGGCATTTATTCAGATGGGACACCTTTTGGCATACCTACACCTTACCTCAAGGCACTGCAGTAAGTGCTGCAGTAATGTGTCAATTGTCTTGAGAACTTTCGAGCTCATAAAGCACAATAGTTTTGGCCAGCTGATTTGTCAGGGCTTGGATTCTAGATTTCCTAAATGATGCTGATTGAGCACTGTAAGTAGGTTCTCTCAACACTACTGCTTGTATATCACACACAGAACAGCGAACTTGGTCAATATTTCCTTGAACTTTATTCGTGAAGGCAATGATACGCGTACTTTGGACTTACGTCATAGCAGCCGCCATCGTTGGGACCAGAAAGCGGAGCGAAAACTTCGGCATTTTCCTAATCTGCTGATCGCCCAGCGGCTCTCGTGGACACTAAGCAAGCCTCTGTGCCCAGAGATGGCACTCGTGATGTCACTCAAACTCTATACAAAGCACGCCTTACATGTAAATATTTCTGCTTGGCTAACTGTTGCAGCAGATGTGTGTAGCACTTGTGCCTCAGTCTTCTAATGGTGAGGGAATTTTTTTTATGGAAGTAGTGAAGAATCATGCAGAGCAAAGTTAAACAAGTCGTCTGGCCATTGGAGGTGCAGCCAGCTTTGCTCTGCATGAGTAATTCTGACCACAATAATTCTCAGTGGAAACATGATGATTAGATTTGCTCGCATTGTCCATGCGAGCTGTGGGACAGTGTGTTGTACATAGGACTTATTGCATTCTCTGCGAACAAGTTGTGAATGCAGACATAACTCGTCTATAGAACTCCTTTTTTTGTGTGTGATGCAGGGTCGTAATCCTTGTTTCAATTTACTTCTGAAGTAACATTTTGTCACTAAAACGTATATATCAGCTGCTTGCTCGAACTCGTCAGGTATAGTGTTTACCCAAGAAAATGCAGTGCACACAAGCTTCATGCATAAGCTGCATACTCAACCCACCTTCAAACTGGTGGTATCATTGAGGCAGCATGACTGGAAACAATTCATGGCACAATGTATCACCCCATACTTCATAATTAAAAAGTACCTTCAGTTTATTTTAAAATATTCTCCTGCGTACATTAAACTCTTGTACCGGTTCTCAACACACATTACTTTTGACTGAGGTACAGTAAAACCTCGATAATTCGAAATCTGATAATTCGAAGGTTTTCTGCGGTCCTGTATTTTCCTATGTAAATTTGGCCGGATAATTCGAACAGGCGACCTGCGCCAGCCCGGTTCTAAAATTTGGGGTGCCATGCGACAATGCCTAATCCATGTTTCGCCGAAAACCCGGCGAAACGACGGCCCTATGGAGCTGCGAGGCAAAACCACATAGCAATGGCGATGATTTATAGGCGAAGCGCCCCAGCGAGAGCATTCTCGGCACGAAAATCGGTCCACAGTGCGCCCTGCGGACCGCCAAAGCGAGCGCCTGCAGAGGAGAAGACGTACTTCACTGCAACGCAGCGGGCATACTGGTTTTTATCACGTGATCTCGGCCCCACTTCATCCCACGGCATGCTTCACCCTCTCTTCGCACAGCATCAGCGGGAGCACGTGTTCCTGTTCCGTACCGCGACTGCTCTTCCCCCGTGCCTCCGACGCTGCAAGTACGCCGCCACCACCCCGCGCAGGTCTCGCCTGCGCCATTTCTTCGTGTTGTGCGCGGCGGTTAGGGGTCAGCTACTGTGCCGTTGTTTTTTTTGGAGGGGGGGGGGGCTGTGCAGAAGTGCTAGCTTTGTGACCGTACCAGCGAACGAAATGCCGAAGTACAGGACTTTAACGCTGCCGCAGAAGTTTTGCTTGATCCAAGAAGCAGGCAAGAATGCTTGTACCAAGGCAGTTGGCTAAAAGGCACGCCGTGCCCCTCTCGGCGTTGTCCACAATACTGAGCAACAAGTCGAAAATGCTAGAGGCTTGCGGCAAGACATTCTTCGAAGGGGTCACGAGTGCAGGCTCCCACGTATCAAGATGTGGAAGCTGCTCAGGTTTACTGGCTGCAGAAAGCAAACGCAGCCCACCTTCCCGTCAGTGGAACGCTACTGCGGGGGAAGGCCAACGACCTAGCTCTACAGCTTGGGCACGAAGAATTCAAGTGCAGTAATGAATGGTTTTGCTGTATTAAGGAACGCAATAATTTGACGTTTCTCACCATCTGCGGTGAGAGCGGCAGCACTAACGAGAGTGTTGTCGAGGATTGGAAAAAGCACACATTGGCGCCGCTGCTTAGTGAGTACTGTGCAGACGACGTTTACAACCTTGACGCGGCTGCACTTTTTTATGAAATGCTGCCAACAAAATCATTTGCAGTGAACAACACCGCAATGAAGGGTAGAAAACAGGCCACGGACAGGATTACTATGCTGTTCGGCGTGAACATGTGCGGTAAACACAAGCTGCCGGGACACAGCTGCAGGACACAACGCAGCGTCGTGTCCCGCCTGTCCCTTTGTCTCGTGCTGCGCGGTTCCTGCCACAAGATAACGCTGGAGAGTGCGGAAAGGCGTCGAATCAGATGGACGCCTCCTAAATGCCCTCCAGTGTCTCCAGCATTTAACATTCACAAGCAATTGTGTATTTAATCAATATGTTTACCACACATCATAAATTATGGTGAGGCATGAAAAAAAGTCTGACACAAGCAGTAACACCATGCTAAAGGCTTTCGCCTCACCGCACT
The DNA here is from genome assembly GCF_052857255.1 of Amblyomma americanum. NCBI lineage: Eukaryota > Metazoa > Arthropoda > Arachnida > Ixodida > Ixodidae > Amblyomma > Amblyomma americanum. Next base: position 115,646,969 of record NC_135498.1, read on the forward strand.
TTAGGTCAACGAAGTGCCCTCTGAAATTTAGAACTCGCCGCTGGTGCTAGCAGAAACGAATGGAACACATTACTGCCAAGCATCATCTGCCATACAGAGCCATCACTTTTTTCAACAATCTGTTTTCTCGGGCTCTAGTTTCGTATAATTCTGGCAGATGCTGCTGCCGTTCCAGTCAGCCCAGCTTAGTCTTTTGTGGCCAAGCTTACTGGCTTCGGAGGTGGCACAGTGGTTTGCCACTGCTAAAAAAAATACACGCAGAGGAAGGCTGAGTATGTTCCATGAGGTCATCACATATTTGAGCATTCTTCATACAGTGCACAGAAAGCAAAGTGCCAGCGGGTGCTGATATTACTTCGCATAATACTTGTGCAGTCCTTGAGCATACTGCGTGGGTACATTGCCTAAAAAAAAATGCCATTAAATTTTTAATAAACGAAATGTTTGACATGCATAATGATACACCTGTTTCAAGAGTGGCTCTCAAAACTGGCCATTGAGTCAACCTTGGCAGCCTTAACTATTCGTTGGTGTGGGGAGCACTGCTTGTTGATCTCCCACCAGTACTGTAAAATACACCTTGTGGTATGAATTAAAAGGCTGCAGTTAGTGAGTGATGTGATCGCAGGAAATGTCTGTCAGGCATTATTATAATGTATATACCATGTGGGAGGGGGGAAAGTGAACAGGGGCTCTGCATGGCCATTCCTTGATATAAGGCCTTGCTGCAATTTCCAACATCTTTGCATGTGGTTACGAATGCACTGTCCTTTTGAAAGGAGCGGGTAAACATGATGTGTGCCTCATTGCCCACGACAACTGCGACTTTCGCAGACATCTGAAACGCTGCACTTAAGAGGATGATATTGGGGCCTTGAAACTGTTCATGTTAGCTACGTTTGATTTTTTAAAATAAATATTTTAAGTTTTCATTATAAAAGAACCAAAATATATTTGATTCCTTGGGTTGCTTGAGCTTGCTAAGGTAGCATGTGATGTTAAATTACCTTGTTTTTTAAGATTAGAAGATTAACTATCTTGTACTTATTATTGTGTACTGTGGGGAACTGGTGCCTCCAGTTGCTTGGCATGGCCTTCATTGATTGCAGTGGTCTTTCACAAATCCCTACACCTGGTGCACAACCATTAGGACATTCAGCTGTAGGTTAGTGCTCAATGGATGCAAGGCATGAGGGAAGAAAGAGTAGGATTTAAAAAGGACACCGACATACATGTTCAGGATTGTCGTATCCAAGCAAGTCCCAGTGAACAAGCGTACTTGCCAAATCCTTCGAAAGCGTCCTTAACATTAGATTAATGTTTTTATTACAATCCCGTGATCTTGACATCCATCAGTGTGGATTTAAAAAGGCGTGCTCTACAACCGACCATCTAGTCCGCCTAGAGAACACAGTCCGAGAAGCATTTATACACAAGCAACACTGCCTTGCGGTCTTTTTCGATTTAGAGAAAGCCTATGACACCACATGGAGGTTTGGCATACTGCGGGACGTTGGAGACCTCGGAATCCATGGTAGAATGCTAAAATGCTTGAGTGACTTTTTGACCAACTGTTCATTTCAAGTACACCTGGGTGCCACTCTTTCTAAAACTTTCAAGAGAACGGCGTGCCTCAGGGGTGCATTTTAAGCACCACGCTTTTTATAGTAAAAATGAATTCCCTAGCAAAAATAATCCCAAAGTCTATCATGTATTCTGTCTACGTCGACGATCTCCAGATTACTTGCACATCCTCTAGCATTTCATCGTGTGAGAGGCAAATACAGATGACAGTAAATAAACTAACAACATGGGCACACAAACGGTTTCAAGTTTTCCACGCAAAAGTCAGTAGCTGTTCTTTTTTCGCTTAGAAGAGGACTGCTCACTGATCCCTCCTTGTATTTAAATGAAGTCCCACTACCAATTAAAGATGAGCACAAATTTCTAGGAATGACATGATAAAAAGCTCACATTCCTACCACACATAAACATACTCAAAAAGAAAGCTTCTAAATCTCTGTATATACTAAAAGTACTTTCACGAAAACATTGGGGTTCCGATAGGACTTGTCTTTTACGGATTCATCGCTCTGTCATACGTTCTACATTAGATTACGGATGCATAGTTTATGGATCAGCGAGGCAGTCGTACCTTAAACGGCTAGACCCAGTACACAATTTAGGCGTGCGTCTTTCCACCGGTGCATACAGGACGTCACCGATAAACAGTCTATGTGGAAGCCAACGAGCCGTCGCTTACAGAGAGAAGAACCATGCTCACTTGCTCGTACTTTTTAAAAATCCGTTCACTACCTAAACATATCTGTCACCAAATAGTCACAAGGTGCCCATCTAGAACACTATTTAACAACAAACCATTAGCAGTAAGGCCACTTCTCCTGCGTTTTGAAGACGTGTGCAAAAACCTCGGCGTAATGGATGCATTACCTGCCGTTGCTCGAAGACGTGGTCCACTGCTTCCATGGTTCAATTTTCCTGTAATCTGTGACCTCACTCTTGCACATTTCCGTAAAAAGCGAACTCCACAGCAACATATATTACAAGAATTCCGTGCCCTTGAAGAAAAATACAGTAGTTTTACAGAATTTTATACTGATGGATCAAAAACAGATAGTTGCGTAGGAAGCGCAGTGGTGCGAGGTAATTCGGAGCAAATAGTAAGACTACCACAGTGTTCCTCCATCTTCACCGCGGAGTGCTACGCAGTATGGATGACCATAGAAAAAATACTAAGTGAGAACCTCAAAAATGCTGTTATCTACACAGACTCCTTAAGTGTACTTGGAGCTCTCCATTCTAAAAATGCAAGCTCCCCTCTGCTCGGTGACATCATACACAACATAGTAACTGCCACAGCTCAAGGACAAAATATACAACTGTGCTGGGTCCTGAGTCATGTGGGAATAAAAGGCAATGAGAGAGTAATGTATATGCTGGTAAAGCTCGTGGCAAGGAAATAATGAAAGTAAATATGCCGTTTAATGATTGCATGAAATTAGTAGCAAGCAAACTAAGAAAAAATGGCAGTCGGCTTGGAACAATGAGGTCAAAAATAAACTACACTTGGTAAAACCAGTTTTAGGTGAATTTAAGTCGTGTGGGCACCAAGAACGTTACAAGGAAGTGATCTTATGCCGTCTCCGAATAGGCCAGACGCACCTTACGCACAACTTCCTACTAACAAAACAAGACAAACCTGTTTGCCAACAATGTGGAGATGAACTTACGGTTAACCATATTTTATTCTCTTGTGTGGAACTGGATGAACTAAGAAAAACGTATTTTACTGAATTTTATAATAAATGCATTCCTTTTCATCCCGCACTGCTTTTAGAAGACGATGCAATTGTTAATATATTGTGTTTTTAGCTTAACGACACGGGATTTCTCAAGAGACTAAATTTTTACCCACTGGTTTGTTTTAATTTTAGTACACCTCAGCCAATTTCTCAGGCCTGAGAAGAAAGCTGAGGCTTTTATTTTGATTGGTTGGGAGCCTCGATGTCCTTCCGCAGCCAAGGAAGGCTACTGAGGTTACCCGGCCCTCTTTAAAGCTTTTACTTGTAGCCATTTATAAAATTTGTGTATGTGCTCACTGGGTAATATTAATGTTTGAGGGCCGCTAGAGCAAGGATTATTCTTGCATTTCTATAATATTCAACAAAAGAATTTTCCTATACCTTGTTCTTGGTGCATGATGGCCTCAGTTGCCTATGTGCCATAAAACACAACACAAACATAAGGAGCCATGCTTTTGTTGTGTGTTTTATCTTTTGTCTGGAAACTATCTTGGAACTGGTATATGAGAGAGATTACATAGATGGAGTTCAAGCAAAGTTTATGCTTAATGTCTCGTGTAACTTAAGAGCAAAATTTGGCAGTGCTAAATGAGACAATGTGGGTGCGCTATAAATTTCATCGCATTTCTCATGTGGCATTGCATGAGAGTGGGCATGACAGCTATGGTATGGTCGTCTCTAGCATTGTTAAGCTGCATATGAGTCGATAGGGCAGATGGCGTCGAACAGTGAGTCATTCCAGTCCATGATGGCTTGGTGAAAAGTAGAGATGAAGCGAAAGCTTTACTACGCCAGCCAGCGAGCCATTTCGGCTCTTCGCGCCGTATGTCGTATGTAGGCAGCCGTATGCGCTGGCCGACAACGACCTTCAGCCACCGTTGCCTAGCAATGCCGCAGCTGCGCTCCAACAGATGTCGCCGCTCGCTGCACCAGGTGTGCTCTGCTGGTGTAGAGGGAGAGGAGGTGTTGCCTTGTGGGATATATATATATATGTACGCCTCAGTGTATTGTAGTCGTTATGGAGAGCGCTAAAGAGACGCAACAACGACAGAACGAAGCGAAGAGACAACGCGCTCAAGAGACGCCAGAAGAACGCGCCGCATGACTCGAGAAGCGTCGTAACGAAGATGCTGCTAGAAGTCGTGCCACTTCCCAGAGCGACTCTTCAACTGCGGAAGAGACCGGTTTGAGTTCTCGAGAGCGTCGGAATGAGATGCTGCGTAGACAACGTGCCAAGGAAATGATGCTTTTGCAATTCAACTGGGGTTAACCAGAGCTAAACCACAGCCATTTTTTTCACTAGGAGTGTAGGCAGCCTTGTGGTGGGTTATCTGACTGGAGAGGTGGTAAGCTGGTGGTAGGATTGATACTTCTAAAGACAAATGATATATTTTATGAAGGAGGCGTTTTCAATATTGGGTAGTACTTCTAAACTTATGTGGGTACTGAACTACTACGGAAGCATGGTAGTTTAGAAGCCTTGGAGCTTCATGCAAGGTGGGAGCTTGAGGTGTAGAACATTTTTGCTTGCTTGTATTAATTGGGAAGAGGAATACTACGCGTCTAAAAATGGGCTGAAGATGAATCTCATCTTGACATTTTGGGTAGAGGTTGTGGCATGGAAACATTCAGCTAGTTGACTGTGTACTGTTAAAATTTGCACTATAGGGAATCTGCACTGGCCAAGTGGTGCTGCAACTGCCCCACTGTACTGCCAGAAGTTACTGTTGATAGCTGCTTTACTCATGGGAAAATGGACCATAATCTGAACTTTAAGAGATGCATGTCTGACAGCATTTCTCGTTTCGCTGTTTTTTGTATGGCCTGGTCATGCAGATGCCCGCTATATTTGGCTGTGGCAGAGTGCTGATGCTCGTACCTCCTGATGATCGAGGGGACAAGTGGAGTTATGAAAATCCTGTGCATGCATTCCAAAGCTACTTCCTCTACTAGCTGCGCTGTGTGTTACAGTGCTGCGATCAGTATGCAGGCTCCAAGTTTAGGCTACCTACATGAGGGGGCAGGCAGCCTTGTCAGACTCTTGTTAAAAGGAATAATAGAGGTAAGCCATGACTTGCACAGGGTCCAGTTAGATGCATACAGTGGGTAAGGGCAAAAATGATTCATATGGCACATAAAGTGCACAACCAATTTACTGAGCTCTTGGCTTGATTCGGGGCCCTGTGATATGTTCATTTACCATGGGAATGCTTGAGATGTCCTGTAAACCTAACGTACTTCCAAGCTGCCTTGTTCATAATATCATTGCGTTTGGAAGCAAAATTGGGTCTAGAGAACTGAAGAGGGTAAGAATGAGGTGATAGAGCTCTTCAAATTTGTTTACATTTTTAGAAAAGAGTGTAAAGCAAAGGCAGCACTTACTTTCATGCATAGTTTGCTGTAACAAAACAAAAACATGCATATGCACATGGCTTTGCTTTGCAGACTTGATAAAATTAGTCCTCTGCCATTTTTTTTCCCAGACTCCAGTGATGCACAAGCATTCAAAGGAAAGTGTGCACACTTTCCTGAGTAAAATTGCCCTATAAAAATGTGAATGGACAGTGCATCTTCATAGCACATCTAAATGGGGATTGATGAATAGCTGCCTAATCTGTGCAGTTACCAGGATTTAGTTTTCTGGTCTGCTTCAGTAAAATGTGTAGCAGGATAGCACCGTGGTTTGACTTTGCATCACCATTTTGAAAGCTGGGGAAGGGTTTGGTAATGGATGCTAGGTGCTGCCTGTGAGGCTTCAGTATTTTCTCTTTTCTAGCAACAGCTTGCCATATCTCAATGTGGCAGAGCAAGAATATTAAAGGTGTTCACTCAAAGATGAACTCACTGAGGTTTGTGAGAGGTCTTCTCATGTTGCCCAACAATGAACAGACTGGAAGTATGTCTTCAACCTGTGGATGGTTTAAATTTGATTCCTGTGTACTTGTTGGAAACTGAGTCTTCATTGAATTTCACCTATGCTGTCCTCTGAAAGTGATCCAAACTTCATTGACAGCCTTTTCTGTGCTGCTCCATATTTGAACATTGCTTGCAACTCCTCGAAGGTGAGCTGAATGTCAAATTTTCTGCGCTAGGTAAGCTGTCCTTCAGTGCTGTTCACTGAATTAATGTTAATTTTTGTGCATGCACATCCAGCTTTATAAACCACCTAGACTGCAAATTCCACCTCCTATTGATACTATGGCTGATTTTCTTGACATCTTTGCTTTGGTGACATGTCTAAGGGTGTTCTACTGGTGCTTGGTGATGGGGGGAGCCATTGAAATGCAAGTTACATTGCCACCAATGACAACTGAGTGATGGGCTTAACTACAGTAGACTTTCCTTGTAAGGTGTTTTTGTTTTCAGTCTGTTATTAGCTGAGTCTGTTATTAGCTACCTTGCTGGGTAAACATTTCCACACTTTTAGGGCTGAAATTATTTCAGGGCTTCTGTTGTACTCGTTGGAAGATGGACAACTTATTAGATTCTGTTGCCCAGCCTTCAGTGGCTGTAATTCAGTTCAAACAGTTTTGGTCCAGAACGAACGCATCACCAAGTTTCTGCATTAAATAAATTTTGTAAGAGAATAAAAAATGCAATAATACTGAGGGGGCCACAATGCATGTGGAGATTCGCATTTAAAATTTTGAATCGTACGGCAGAGTAGTGCGACTGCTTGTCTTTGGCAGCACCACCTTGATTCCAGTGCCTGTTGGATCAAATCAAGCAGCTCCCATCAACCCTTCATCCGCTTTCCCACTCACTAGCCTTTGTGCCTGCTCTGCATGTATAGTGAGGGAAAGAACATCCCATGACTAGCGACATATATTGTGGGAAATGGGTGAAGAAATTTTTCTTTGGCAACGCCAGGAGTAGGAAACTTCCTATATACACCGTTATCTAGACATTGGCGCCGGTTCCTCTCGTATTGGCCAGAAGAAAGCCAACTGGAGCATTATATCATTGTGATGGCAGCAGTATACAGAAGAAAAAAAACTGCATCCCCGTGCTTGATTTGAACGAACCACTGTCGGCGGAAGCAGGCCAACTTTGTATCTCGTTGCTTTAATTAATTCGACCATCACTGCAGCCTCTTGCGCTGCCTGCATATCCATAAATTATTTGTGTTTAAGCATAATTTCTCTTCGCCAGGCGTGCTAAGGTAGTTGAAACTTAGTTCCTACTCCTGGTAGTGCTTTATAGAAGATCACTCGGCAGTCTTGCCAGCAGCAGTGTTATGATGCAAGCTGCATCGTGATTAGTAAACAAACTAGGCGTTCTAAGGGGTACTGTTGCAAAGCGAGGGGTGTGGCTGGCACTGAATAGAGGAGGCGTGGCTAAAAGCTGCGAAATCCAGTAATGCTGAAAAGAAGGGCTTCACATCTATGACAGCACCAAACTCGCTGGTTGCCAGCCGTGCTGTAGATTGGTTACAACATGGTGTGACCGCTACCACTGGTTGCAAAAAACTGCAGGAGGTGTAGTGCACGGTGAGACAATATTCATAAAACTACCTACCTGGTAATGGGTCTTGCTATGCAGCAGAATTAGACACAAAAGGTGCTGACACACATAATGTAGCCATGATGGCTAAGCATATTTCATGACCACGGGTGAATGTTGAGTAGACTTACCCCCGTATTCACAAACCGACCTTTACCTTCCCTATCGAGGTCCTTACCTTTACGGCTCCTTTCCGGGTATCAGAAACGAACCTTACCCTTAAACTGCACCTTTAACCGCCCTTTCAGCCTTGGAAAGGGCACGTTCGCAAAGGTAGCCCCTGGCCTATCTTTAGCAGCTCCTTTTGTCAATTCAACATGGCAACCGAGTACGATCGACGACCGCTTTTCTGATTTATCAAGTTCACGGAGTTAATGGAAGAAATCGATCAGGTGCCCCATCGTGCGAAGCCAGCAAGGCGAGTGCTGAGGAATTGCCAGTACCCGATGGAGCTGTTCGACGATGGGATTCTCGCGAGGTACCGCCTTTCGAAGCTTGCCGTGCTGGAACTCTTGTCTGTGCTGCCGCTGCACTGCTGCCCTAACGGACGAGGTTGCCCCGTGCCGCTGTGACTGCTTACCACCCTTCGATTTTGCAGTGCGGGAACTTTCCAAGTTGTTGCCGGCTACCCTGTCGATGCATCTTTACCGGTGGTATTGATTGTATCCGCCGTAATCGTAGCAACATTGTTTCTGGCACTGGTCAAGTTTCCCTAAACCGAAGATATGCAAAAACTAAACCAGGAGAGACGTGCGAAAACTTCGTTGTGCGCCGAGCTGGTCGCCGCTTGCGAACTGCTGCCCCACTGCAAGCAGGGAAGCACCGATTGGCAAGCATCGATGCGCAGCTTGGCTCAAGCGCTGCCCACGGCCGGTGTCACGCTTTGAAGTTTGCACCAGAAAAGGCAAAACAGCTATGTTATCAGGAAGTTTGCCTGCTATCGTCGAGCAGGGACAAAGCATGCCTGAGCAAGTAGCGAGCTTTTGGCTATAGCACCACCCATGGGCACACTGTGCTATGAACTGCGCCTGGCTGCCCTGGTCGTCGCTAGGCCTTTAGCCTGTTTCGCATCAATGCAGCAGCGCACAGCGCTTCGGAAGTAATCTGGGCTGTAATAATGGCGCACTATTCATATCACTGTGCTGCCAACAGCATCATCTCAAAATAAACTAAAAATATGGTCAATTTGCACTACGCCTTCAGCACCGGAGCTGGCGGACGCCAAGCGAACCGGACCGTAACGGCGGGCCAACTGAAGCTGCGAGGCGGTTTTTGCAAGAAATTTGCTCGCATCGCTGTCACTTTCACCAGCAACTCAGTATTGGCCATTACTCCACAAAAATGATATATTGTTGACATTTTTCTATCCCATGTTTTATTATTTACGTCAAGAGCAACCTTCAGCTCATTTTTTGACGCCGGCAAACGAAATTCAGCTAGGCCGGCCGGCCAGCTGGCTAAGTGGACTCCACGTTCGTGCCAGAAAAAACAAAACAGCCATGCTATCGGAAAGTCTGCAATATTCGGGCAATGACAGCATGCCTGCTCAAGAGCCCACCTTCCGGCAGCGACGCCGCATGCGGGCGCGACGGACTACGCTGGTTCTTGGCTGCCCTGCTCGTTGCTAAGCCTAGCTAGTTTTGCATCGATGTCGCAGCTGAGGGTGCTTCGGAACGCCACTGCTATAATAAAAATACTACTCTCGTCACCACTTCACTGTGAACCCGTGTCATAACAAAATAAAGATATGCCCGATTTCCGCGACGCATTCAGCAGTGGATCTTGTAGAAGCCAAGGGCGAGCCGCACAAGGCAGCAGCAAAGCGGCTAGGGTGGCTTTCCACCATCGTGAGTTAATTAGCCCGTTGTGTCATTGGCGGTGTGGGCCGGGCAACATTATCCTTACTTTTTCTATGCCCACACTAATATATGTCAGTAATTTTTTACACCTAAAAATAGAAAGCACGTACACGGGCCGACTAGTCTGCCACAGGTGGTTCACTGTGCCATCCTCACACCTGCGTCTTTTGAGGGTGGCGTTCCACCGTCGCGAGTTATGGCATCGGTGTTTCAGCGGAGTCATGATTGCAGTGCCCTCAAAACAGGCTTTGGAGATGCATGATATATATGATGCATCTGCGGAACACAGGTGCGCTGTTGTTTCAGAAGCATAAAGAGTGGGAAGCTCCATGACACCCACGTAAAGGCAGTCATACATGATCATAAGCTATAATATAGTACGCATTTATTAAAGGGACAGTGAGGAGAACTCTATCAATTGTTTTTGTTTGCAAAATCTGATAGTTTGGCATTTCATGGGCTTGTTGCCGCTTCTCCGGGAGCGAAAAATGCACTTATTTCAAAGAAATTTGGATTCGACATTGAAAAAGTTTTTCCCGCCCTCCGATTCTAACTCTGCACCCTCTTATGACGTCGCAGGACAGAGTTACTTGAAACGTGACGTAAACGCAGACTCCGTGATTTCTGGTAGCTAGCGGTGCGGTCTAGCTGGAGCCGAAATGAAAGCTACCACTGCCGCACGTGAAGGCATCTATTGGGGTTCGCTACCGTCGTTTCTTTTACGTTTGCACTGCCGTCTTGCCAGCGTTACGATGGATCCCGTTTTCGAACCCAACAACGAAGTTCTCGCAAAAACTCCCGCCTGCATTTCAGCGACCTCAGCCCCACAGAGCATGCGATGCTTTTGAGGGAGCATGGTTAGGTTAGGCGCCGGTGGCTCATTTCCCCCTTCCTCAGTGAGCAGCCGTTGGTAATTAAATATCTTAACCCCAGTGTGGGGAGTCGCAAGGGGTAAGGACAAGGTCAGCGCATCGCGCCCATTGAAGGCTGGCCGTGGCTTTAGGGCCAATGCATTGTGATTCCTTGAACGGCACTTTTGCACGGTGTAACAGGTGGCATCGAGGAGGTTTCTCATGGTTGCAAGGGCCAGGTTATTTTTTTCTGCCACAAAAAACGGATGGGTTCTCATGGGCGCTCGCGTTTAAAGTTGGCGGCTTGAAAGTAAAACCGACGCTTCAACGGGTTCCGCACATTTCCGGAGGTACGGGGTCCACTGTATAGGGCTGTCTCGCCCACTTGCACCTACCTTCAGATGTGCACAGTGAATGGATTAAATTAGCCGAGAGCTCGAAGAGAATGGCTCTGCCCAATTGCTGAAGCCATTGGATGGAGCCGCAAACGAGCTGGAGGAGAGCAGTCACGGTCTCTGCAGGTTCCAAAATCTCTTTTTCTTGACTGCCTTATATCTTGTCTCCCGTCCCTATAAACGATTTCCGTTAACTAGTTCAAAGTTAACTGGCACAGCCGGGAACGTTTCGCCGGGTGAGCATACGAAGACACAAGTGCTCTTTATGCTGCCAGCTGCCTTGTACGATCACCGACCGTCGTGCCATCATAGTTTTTCATCGACTGTGGCGATCATCTGGCCAGCCTTAACAGGCTCCTTCAAAGGTTAACTACCACTTGAAGCGGCACTTGTAGTTCCTCTGCTGTTCGGCGCTTGTAAATCGAGGCGCGTCAAAACCATGAGGCATGGAAAGATCATAGACGCGAAGCGCCATAATGAACCGAAACTCTCCTGGCCGCCTGTGGCACCACTAAGCATCGGTTTTCTTTGCTTCCAACATTCAGGTTGTCTTTTGTCTGTCTTTCTTGTGTGATAAAAGTGCACTATTGGTTTCAAAACAAAATATACTTCAATATTGAACTGCGCAACCTTTCTTTGTCAGCCTCAGATTCCTGGCGTCCATGGAGTAAGGAAAGTTCCTCCAAGGTGGCGTCTCTTGTCCTATGACGTAATTACGCTTGTACTTGCGGGATTGGCCTGTGGCGGCGATACCTGTATTTTGGTTCTTGCTATTTTATACTTTACAAGGGCTTTGTTTTCAGTAAGAGTGGCGTTCTTGTGATCAGGAGCTGGTATTCTAATGATACAAGCCAACTTCAGTTTCTCTTCAGTGTCCGTTTAGGAGCCACGATAGGCACTTAATTCACACCCAGCTATGTTTACATTGATTTACTCCCACACACAGCTGCATGTCTTATTAATTGCGATGCACAAAGTGCAACTGAAGTGGACAGATTTTGGCCTTGTTAAGATACTGGCACAGTTTTTCGAAACCATTAACAACTAATGTCAGATCAGTTTACTGCATGTGAGGCATGTAGAGCGCGAAAGCACATTTGGATTCCAGACTTGAAGCGCACAAAGAGACAAGAACAAAGAAAAAAGACGTGTTACACACGAGCGCTTTTGTGTGTCACGTCTTCTTTGCCCTCGTCTGTTTGTGCGCTTCAAGTTGTTGGAATGTCTCACCAACACGCCCAAACAACCACTTTGCGTGCATATGCTTACTACATTCACAGGAAAACTGGAGCGAAAAAGAAATACTAAACAGGAGCTTTATATCGCAACCTCTAGCGCAGCATCAACAGTAGCTTGCTTCCCACAAAGCAGTTACAGCAGGGCCGGTATCGAAGTTGGCAAGAAGCTGCGGCGATCAAATCGTGTTGCTAAACGAATCTCGAAAAACTTTTGCTCTTCAGAGCAGTAAATCTCGGAAAGAAGTCTGCAAACGCAACAGAAAGCCGACTAGCAAATGACTAAGCTCCAGCGGCTCGTCTGCTCCTTGTGATTACCCATTGTGAAACCAGGTGGTGCTGTTTGCAAGATTTAGGCTAGGTGACCTGAACCACCACCTGATTTAAAGGGTTCAGCCTTATCCATTCAGGTTCCTAGACCACGATTTGGGTGCTAGATTTAGGTGATGGTTCCTAGATTGACTTTCGGCAATGCGGTCCTGTGCATGAGACCAATGTTCAAGCAAGGTTAGAAATCAAAACGCGGTATAGCGAAGCTAGTTTTGGGAGCACATGGAAATACACCAAATCGGGGGGTACAGGGTGATATGGGATGGGCGTCGTTCGAGAGCAGAAAAGCTAGCAGTAAGCATTTGAGGAACGATTGAGAAAAATGGGGGAAAAGCAGTTGGCTAGTAAAGTTTTCAGATGCCAGTATATAAGGAATGTTGCCACGAAAAGGAGAAAGCGAACTAGAAAATTGACAAGCAAATATCGACACCAGTAGGGAGGCAAGTAAGCAATTATCGGATAAGAAAAAGGTTACAGAAACAGAGAGCTTTGTGGAAAAAAGGGATGCTGGCAAAATTGGCACCGAGAATATACAGGACCTTTAAGCAGGAAATTGCCAAAGAAAATATCTTTGATAATTGTAGGGGAAGCTCTTTGTTGTTTGAGGCCAGGGATGGGAGTTTTGCGGACTGAGACATAGATTCGGGTACCACGAGATAAACAAGTTGTGTTGCGTGCAGAGAGGAGGAGGAAACGGCTGAAAGCTTGATACTTTTCTGTAAAGGGCTTCACCCTACAGTGGAAAGCAGCGGGGCTGATTTATTCAAACCATTGGAGTTTAAAGACAGTGAAGGAAAAGTAGATTTTAAGCGGGTAGAAGCAACCAAGCGAAGGTTATCCGATTGGTCGCTAAAATCAAGAGAAGAGTAAAATTTCCCAAGTCATGGCAAGGTGGCTTTAATCACCGCCCAATTTAAAGGGTTCAGCCTCATCCATCCATCCAGGCGTGCGCGCTGGGCAGCGCAGGTTCTCTATGTATCGCTTTAGCTAAGGAGAAGTTGTAGCATGTGGCTACGGTCGTTTGCTCAGCACTACTGGCCAGTGTTCTGAATGTAGAAAACATCTAGTACACAAAATGCTTTAAGCGCATAGCTACATTTGCAATGCTGCAAATTTAGAAGCACATCACTAATACGGATGGAGGCTAACATGTTTTAATGGAAAAAAAGATGGGGAGGGGAAATTTAGGAGCAGATCACCAATGCAAATGGAGGCTATAAGGTTTCAGTGGAAAAAAAAGTGGGGAGGGTGAAGTGGAGGGTGGCACGGAGGCATGGGGTAGACTGGTGGTCTAGAAAGTACTCTGACCTAAACAGCCCCCCCCCCCCCCCCCCCCCCCGAAGGGTGTCATCTATAGTTTGCAGGCGTTGGTGAGTGGAGACACCACAGGTTCACGATCATCCAGAGGGACATCCCCGCAGGGGGATGATGGTGAACAGTGCATCACCACGGACCCAAGCACCCGAGCCTAGCCGTGCATGGCATCGCCCCGTGTACGGGGAAAAGGGGATCCTAGTGGTTGAGCTGATGCAAAGCGTTTGGATCTTCAAGGCCCCTCGGCGGAGGCAACACACCACTTTGGCCCCAGCTTCCTGTAGATGGCACCTCCGGACTGATTCGACTTGGAGAAATCGGCAGTCGCCTTTTCCTGTCCTCCCCTCCGTCTTTCATTTTCCTATCATCTTTCTTACAACTTTCCTGTCTTCTCCTCCGTTCTTGGTTTTTAATTTTTCATAGGTGGCAAGGGTTAACTTTGTGTGGCCAACTGCCCTGTGTTGTGTCATATTTGGTTCTAGTTTGGGTGTACAGCTGGCGTGGGCAGGGCTTGCTAGCATGTTCCTGTCCCTTTGTCTAGCTGGGCTCCATGGTGGGCGGCTGGCACCATAATCGAAAAACTAAATTTTTATGGCTCCCCCTTTTCCAAATCTGATCGCTCTCTAAAAAAAGAGGACGGAATGAAGCAGCTGATTTTTTCTCAAAATGGAGACAAACATTTTCAAAGTTCCCCGTAATCCACAGTGAAAGTGACGGAAAACAAGCAAGAATAATATCCCCATTTCTTTTGTCAAAGTGCTTAACCGATACCTTGGTCCCTGGCTACAAGGTTTCAAAAATGGCCAGCGGTGACTTCTTGAACTGTGCGACAGCATCCAGTGCTCCAAACTATCGAACATTGCATCTATAGGGGACATCTCTGTCTCTGTAACCCCCCACCGATCTCTAAACTCAGTCCAAGGCGTAATCTCTGAATCTGACTTTATCCATCTCACTGAAGTCGAAATGCTTCAAGGACTATCTGACCAAAATGTAATTGACATTGACAGAATCAAAATCCGCAAGGACAAGAAAGAAATAGATACTAAACGCTTGGTCCTTACATTTAACACCAGCACTTTGCCCGAAACTATCAACGTTGGATACCTGAAGGTCAATGGCCACGGCTCACAAAGTTGCCGCGGGCAAAAAACTTGCGCGAAATGCGCTTCGAAGGACCCCCATTCTGAGGAATGTGACGCAGCACTACGCTGCGCAAACTGCGAAGGAGACCACGCTGCGTACTGCAGGGCGTGTCCGTCCTGGAAAAAAAAAGTATTCACCATAAAGACAACGGAAAACATTCATTCAAAGAAGCAAGGAGGCGTTTTGCGCTTACCAACACATTTTCTTTCACAGCAAAACCCAACTTCGCTGATGTGGTGCGCGGGGGCGTAGGACCACACAGAACTCCGGCACCTGCCGAGGCCGCTTCCACTGAGCCGATGGCAGGGCCCTCCGTGCCCCAGGCAGGGACAGCGAAGGCTGCTCTGCCACCATCAAAGCAGGGAGCGCCAGTCCATGGGTCGGCATCCCGCAGGACTTAACCCGTCGGGGGAGGCTGCTTGAAACTAACACAACCGCGGCTTCTTCGTGGTCCTCCAGTACCTCTGGTGAGGTGATGGATACATCTCCCACTCCGCATGCTTTACATCGGCGGAACAGCTCTCGAGCGAAAATAAGACACACCCCTCATAACGGGTCCAGAACGTAAGTAAGCCCCATATCATTCCCACCCCAAAGGATAAACATGGCTTTTTTAGTTCTGTGGAACTGTAGAGGCCTGTTGAGGAATTACAGTGACATAACAGATATTTTAGGGTCAGTGTTGCCCGTAGCCTTATGTCTTCAGGAAAGCAATCTAGGTCGACAACATCTGAATATCCTGAAACATAACCTTTAGACGCAATCACGAGCAGGCAAATAGACTCTCAGGAGGCGGCGTGATTGTCGTTCAAAGCAGCGTCCCTGCTCGAGAAATCAAAACAAAACTTGAAGCTGTTGTGGTCAGCATTGTCAGCTATATAACAATTACTATTGATTCTGTATATATTCCTCCACATCTTACATTAACAGTTCATCATCTACAAGATCTCATCCATGAGCGCTACGACTCTAGGGGCCAAGTAATCGAAGATTTTATCCTTACAAATAATGTGTCTTTTAAATGCGGAAAAGGCCACATACTGCTCCCCTACTTCAGGGAAAATGATCTGTTTAAATTTGTCGTTTACTTCACCTTCTGTTTTTAACAATTTTAAGTAAGATGCCCTTGACAACCCATATGGTAGCAATCACCTCCCTATACTAATCAGTTTAATATCTCCACCGGAAATAATCTCCACAAAACTGTGACGCTGGAAGCTACATCTAGCAGACTGGGAGCTTTTTAGAGCAAAAGCCACTTTATAAAATATAGATTTAGAAAACCTGGGCATCGATCAGATAAACGAAAAGTTCAATTGTATAATAACAGCTGTAGAATTAGCTATTCTGCAGTCTCCTGGAATAGTGTGACAAAACCACAAAGTGGTGTACAAAAGACTGCTAGGAAGCAAAAAACGACAAAATAGAGCTTGGGGTAAATTTCGCAGGCATCCGACACATGAAAATCTTGTAAATTTTAAAAGGCAAGATCTAAAGCTCGGTACATTCGTCGCATTGCCGAGAAAGCTTTGTGGCAGAGTTATGTTTCATCTATAAACAGTCAAATCTTATCGAATAATTAAACAACTCGCTGTTCACAATTCCTCTTCTGACAACACCTGGCACAGAAAGAAGCATAAGGGAACAGGCAGACATTTTGGGTGAACACTGGTGCAGTTTCCAGTTCATCGCAATATGCGCAGTCATTTATAAAACAAAAATGTAACCGAAAAACAGACTTCCAATAAATGGAGGTGAAAAAGAAGAATACAATTTAATTACTCTCCAAGAAATAAACAGAGTACTGTCTGCCGGAAAAAAAACTGCTCCAGGAGCCAACCAAATACACTATGAAATGCTTGCCAACCTTTCTGAGCCTGCCATAGAAACACTTTTAAGATTCTTTAACACAGTTTGGATAGCAGGGAAAATACCTGATGCCTGGAAAAAAGCTATTATTGTACCGTTTCTTGAACCTAATAAACCTCCAACATCTCCTAGCAGTTATAGACCCATATATCCCTTACCAGTTGCCTCGCCAAATTCTTTGAAAGTGTCCTGAATATAAGATTAACTTTTGTCCGTCATTCCTGCGAACTTCTAGATATCCATCAATGTGGTTTTAAAAAGGGATGCTTCACAACAGATCACCTAGTCCATCTAGAAAATACTGTCAGAGAAGGTTTTATCCACAAACAATACTGTCTTGCAGTCTTTCGATTTAGAGAAAGTATATGATATAAAATGGAGGTTCCGGATTCTTCAGGACTTAGCTCAGCTCGGCATCCATGGCAGAATGCTGGACTTCTTAAAAATTTTGTCTAACCGTTCATTTAATGTCCGCCTAAGCTCAACCTTTTCGAGGAATTTTATTCAAGAAAATGGAGTACTTCAAGGGAGTATTTTAAGCTCAACTCTATTGTAAAAATGAATTCTCTTAGCAAAATACCGAGGTCTGTTATGTATTCACTTTATGTAGATGACCTCCAGATAGCTTGAACATCCTTCAACATAACTTGTGAAATACAAACACAATTAACAAACTTGTATCATGGGCAGACAGAAATGGCTTCCAGTTTTCTGCACAGAAAACAGTAGCCATTATTTTATCACTGAAACGAGGATTACGGGCAGATCCGACCCTACATCTGAACGAAACCGAGTTGCCCATACAAAATGAACACAAATTTTTAGGTCTAACATTTGACAAAAAACTCACTTTCCTGCCTCATATTAATGCATTAAAAAAGAAAACAGCCCTATCACTGAATATACTCAGTCCGTTCACATAAGCACTGGGGTTCTGACAGGGCAAGCCTAAAAATTTACCGCTCTGTGGTACGATCCTGCTTAGATTATGGCAGTATAGTATATGGTTTAGCAAGGCCATCGTATTTGAAATGACTAGACCCAGTGCACAATTTATGTTTAGGCCTGTGAACTGGTGCTTACAGGACGTCACCTATAAATAGTCTATGTTGAAAGCAACGAGCCGTCACAGACAGAAGAGCCATGCTCACATGCTCTACATTCTAAAAATTCATTCACTGCACAAACATATTTGTTACCCCATCGCTACAGAGCGCCCATCTAGAGTACCCTTTTAACAATAAACTGCAAGCTACCCGTCCACTTGTACGATTTGAAGACTTGCCAGAACCTCGGTGTACTAGACATATTGCCAAGCATTGCTCGAAGGCGAGGTCCACTTCTGCCATGGCACAACTTTCCGAAAATCTGTGATCTCACTCTTACAGACTTCTGTAAATAACAAATTCCACAAGAACATATAATACAAGAATTCCACTCCCCGTAGGGGGGTGCAGCTTGCAGGCATTGGTTAGTGGCGACACCACGGGTTCCCAAGCATCTGCAGGGACATACATCCCGGTGAACAGTGCATCACCACGGACCCTAGCACCTGCACCTAGCCGTGCGTGGCATCGCCGTGTCCGGGGAAAAGAGAATCCTGGTGGTTGAGGCGATGCCGAGCGTTTGGACCTTTAAGGCCCTTTGGCGGAGGCAACACACCACATTGGCCCCAGCTTCCTGTAGATGGCACCTCCGACCTGACCTGCCCGGGGGAAATCGGCAGTCGCCTTTTCCTATCCTCCCCTCCATCTTTCACTTTCCTGTCTCTCACAACTCTCTTATATCCTACTCACTTGGTTTTTCCTGGCGGTGAGGGTTAACCTTGCGTGACCAATTACCCTGAGTTGCGTCATATTTGGTTATAGTTGAGGTGTACAGGTGGCGTAGGCAGGACTTGCTTTCAAGTTGCTGTCCCATCTTGTTAGACTCCGTGCTGGGTGGCTGGCACCATGACCGAAAAACAATTTTTTTTTGGCTCCCCTACTTTCAAAACCAGATCGCTGTCTCAAAAGAGGGCGGAATGAGGCAGACGACTTCTTTCAGAAAAGAAAAGTAACCTTTCCCAAATATCACGTGATCCACAATGAAGAACAAGATAAGCAGGCAAGAATAATGTCCCCCTTCCTTGTGTCAAAGTGCTTGACAGAAACCTTAGGCATTAACTGTAAGCTCTCAAAATGGCCAGGGGTGATTTATTGCTTGAACTGTGCGACAATGTCCAACACTCCAAGCTCTCCAACCTAACGTCCATAGGGGAAATCCCTGTGTCCGTGACTTCTCATCGCTCACTTAACACTGTCCGAGGCATCATATCTGAAAATGATTTTGTTTTACTGAAAAAGAAGTGCTCGAAGGGCTCACCGACCAAGACGCCATAGATGTGCACCGAATCAAAATCTGTAAGGACAATAAGGAAATAGACACAAAACACTTGATCCTCACATTCAACACCAGCACATTGCCTGACACAATCGACGTGGGATACTTGAAAGTCAATGCAAGACCATACATACCCAACCCTCGTGGACGTTTCAATTGTCAAAGGTTCGGCCATGGCTGACAGAGCTGCCTCGGTTGCAAAACTTGCACAAAATATGCTTCGTATGATCACCAGTCTGATGGATGTGACGCAGCCCCGCGCTGTGCAAATTGTGAAGGAGACCATGCTGCATACTCCAGGGCTGGAAGAAAGAAAGATAATCACCATAAAGACAAAGGAAAACATTTCATTTAAAATGCGAGAAGGCATTTTGCGCTTAAAAACACATTCTCCTTCACAGCAAAACAAAGACTTCCACAGTGTGCTTCCATCTTCACTGTGGAATGTTGCGTTATCTGTGTAGCCATAGAAAAAAAAGTAAATGAGAATTTCGGCAAGTTTTATTTACACAGACTCGTCAAGTGTGCTCACAGCCCTTCATTCTAGAAATTCAATAACTCCACTGCCCGGTGACCTCATACACAACATCACAACAGCCATAGCTGAAGGACAAAACATAAGACTATGCTGTGTACCTAGTCATGTCAACTTAAAAGGCAACGAAAGAGCAGATTTGTGCGCTGCTCAAGCTGGTGGTAAGCAAATAAAAAATGTAAATTTACCCTATAAAGATTGCATGAATTTACTACAATGTAAGGCAATGAAAATTTGGCAGTCCACTTGGAACAGCGAAGTAACAAGCTACACCTAATAAAACCAGTGCTCGGTGAATGGAAGTCGTGTGCATCAGAAACGTTTCAACGAAGTCATTGTCTGCCACCTCCGTATAGGCCACACACACATTACTCACAACTTGGTAACAAAAGAAGACAAACCAGTTTGTGCATGTGGAGATGAACTCACAGTCAGTCACATTTTAATGGTGTTCTCATGTCTGCATTCCCTTTAGAGCTGGTTTTCATGTCTAGTATTTCTTGAGGCAGGCTGGCATTGGCATTGCAGTGAATCAAAATGAAGCAGCATTTGTGCCTCAGTTTTTTTCATGTCTCGAGATTCATGGCACACTTCGACGTCACAGTCGCCGTTAGGCTATTGAAACTGAAACAGCACTTGAAATAAATTCGGTTTATTTATTTTATTTCAGAATACTGCAATCCACTGCTTGGCCCAAGCATGAATGAATTTACATTGTTACATAACCAAAAAATAAAATTATACAATATTAGCAACACACGGATACAAAACATACATATAAACAATATTAGCAGGTATGTATACGATGTAACACATCAGAAAAATTTCGTGAGGAAAAAGCAGATGCCAGTAACAAATTCCAGTCTTGCACTTTTCTGGGGAAAAAATTATTTGTGGCAGAATGGCACGTCGTAATCCATGTGTAATAATGCCTTGTGCAACATTACAAAGAAAAAAACGCACACCCAAAAGTTCGATGTCTATTCTCCTTTGTTATTAACCCCAATTTGTGAGGAAAAAAGAAAAATTGAAGGATATTTAATGGACGTGCCACTGCGAAAACAACGGTGCACGCTGATGTGCAGACACTTTGGCAGTATGGATTAGGTACGTTGAGGTGGAAGGGGGCAAATATTTTATTAATAATAAATACTAGATTTTGGTTGTACACATGGTTCATAATTAAAGATAACCAAAGAAAATGAATTCTTTTCCTGTGAAGGTGGTGTGCATGAGGTGTCTGTGGCAATGCCCAGAGATGTTTCCAACACGAAGTGCAGTGGCAGCTTTTTTGCGCTTTCTATACCCTTTTTTTTCTACTGTGGCCACGTTTAAATGTAAAGAATAGAAGATGACTTGTCCTTTGTCAAGGACTGCTATATTTAAGGCCATGTTTTATGTTTTTTTATTTTATCACTGTTATGTGTAAAGTTGCTAAGATATCTGGATCTAAAAAAATCCACTGCTCTTGTTATTTAATGATAAAAAACTGGTCAGCTCCACTGAGTGAAGTTTCATTGCTACATGGCAGCACACAACAACAGACAACAAAGGAGGTGACACATAACTAGGTGCTGAAGTTTGCAAGCTACAGAGTGAACTTGTGTAAAAAAAGCTGTGAAAGTTGAAAAAATTCTTCCCATTACCATTCTTGTATAATTTAAATTGTCCCAGTTTTTCTTCCTCAGTAGCACTTTCTAAACAAAAGGAACAAGATGTTTTCAATTTTAGTACTGGAAGTATTCCACAGTGGTGATTTTTGGGAAGTAATATTCCATCATTAGTGCTGCTTTGCATTGATAGGTATGAGATCGTGTAGGTCACTGGGGTGAAAATGCTATTTGTCTGTTTGGTTGTAAGTGCTGTAGTTCGTGCATTATCAACTGGTAGGTTGTCCTTTATGTATTGCATGCTTGGAAGAACTAGTGCATGACAACTTAAAGTCCTAGAGAATAGAGGCTGTGACCTTTCCTGCAAATGCTTGCTGCTTTAACCTGGAGTGCTTTGCTTCACTTCTGTGTCAGTATGGTGCACCCTTGTTTCATCTTGATGGTGACAGGTGTGAGCAAGAGTAATCACTGGCCTTTGTTACTTTTGTTCTGCTATCAGGTTTTCATCACCCATCTGAAAACTTTCTTCATGTGCGAACGCGGGGGCCGCATTTCGATGGAGGCGAAATGCAAAAGGCGCCTGTGTGCTATGGGATGTCAGTGCACCTCTTTCTTCTTTTCTTCTTTCACTCCCCATTTATCCTTTCTCTTACAGCGCTGGTTCGGGTGTCCAGGGAGATATGTGAGGTAGTTACTGTGTCAGTTCCTTTCCTCAAAAACCAATTTTCAATTGTTTTCAAAACAGGGTGGCCAGCCACATCCCCAGATTTATATGGGATTACCATTTGTTAAGGTATTGTAAGGCAAATCCTGCATGATACGGTTGAGGACATGGGTCACACTGTTTTCCACTGTTGTACTTTTCAAACGGCCAGAATGGGGGTTATGTATGATGGACTGCCATCCTCTTCAGCACAGCCACTCACCGCTTCATTGTTGTGTTATGTGGGGCACAGACTTGTAGCATTCCTTGCCAGTCTGTGTGCACCTCACTCGTTAATCTATTCAAAAGTGGGTAACTTAACGAGGGGTGTGAAAAAGAATTTCCTCTCTGTAGAACAATAAATTTGGCTGTTGCCTCTTCGTAGCTCCTTCACATTTGGGTACAAATCTTTTTGTCCAACACTTGTGGGTGTGATAGTTTGCACGGATTTGTGACACTGAAATGTATATTCAGTGCTTTCTGTAAAATCATTTTTTGGAATTTTTCTTTTGGCCAGAACAGAAGCAGTGCACTACTGTTGAAAGCACTAGCTATGCGGCGCCATTAAAGTTTCTTAGGCCTGTGAAAAGAAGTGTAAAGAAGAGGGAGCCATGCTTAAACATGATGAATTGGATGGACAGATATGACCAGTCTGCTGTGAAAACAGGTCTTAGAAGGTGTGGCATGCAAGTGGAAGGACCTTACCACTCATGCAGGCACCTGCATTTTTTGGATCAGGCTTAGTTGCTCAAGACTTCCCAATTTTTAGCCCTATAATTTATCCATTTTTTCACTGTGTGATGTGCTGGCAAACGTGAAAAAGGGACACTGGACACTTTTTTTTTTTCACTCTCCTCAAGATATCTGGAGACCAGCTGTGAAGCTTTGATGAATTTTTTTTTCGATAGGGTCAGCGAGGCTGTGCGGATGCATTTGCCCATTGTTTGAATGAAAGCAGCTTCTGTTTGACTCTGCTACCTGAGGCAGCCAAAATAGATTTCACAGTTCACATAAGCAATGCTCACCTGAGCCTCAATTTGTGAATACATTTAACAATCAACTTGAGTTCAGAACAGGTGCCTCTCATGAACTAAATCTGTGTGTCACTGAAGTTTTTAGCTCTGGACATGCCTAACTTTGTAAGCCATCAAGAGAATTCACTTGTCAAGATGTTGGCCTTTGTCTGGGAAATCGGCAGCCTGTCACAGTTTGCTTTCCAAAGCTTGGAGCGGTTTTCTAAACTGAAATCTTTCTATGTAATGTAAAGCCTCTTAAAGCAACGTTTTGGATACATTGAACAAGCTCAATGCACTATGTGACCCACTGTTGAAAGTAAGTTTTTTTTTGCTCTTAATATGGACTGTCCCGAAAGAAGAAAAAACCACATATGCACTGAAATTTTGGTGCATGTTAGATCACTGCATATGGCCTAGATTTTTTTGAAGCTGCTGTCTTAGGGCATTCTTCATAGCCAAATTGTAGCTTTAAGATTTAGGTCCAATAATTTTGAATTTTGGGCCAAATTGCCCCACTGACTTAGGAGGAAGTTATGAGAATTGACATCGTGCTTGAAATGGTGAACAAGGTCTGTGAGTTCATGATCAATCACCACTAAGCAAACTGCGGCTAAATCCCTGCGTCATTCGCTAGCTGGCAAATGAACTGCAGCTCTGTCGCTGCTCAGCCCTTTGTAACCTATGCATGGACTTGATGCGCGGGCTCAGGTAATTTCTACGACATATCACACGTCCCCTTTCATCACACTCAACTTGAGCAGATGGTTACCGTTTTTTCTTCGGCCTTTTGGCTCTCCTCTGTACAGTGCAGAGAAGCTCATAGAAAGGCAGAACTTGCTTCCGATGTTGACAACTCTTAACCTTGGCCAAAAAGTTCAGTAAAGCCGAATTCACCCCATTCAGCTCGGTAATGTCATAATAGCACCCGACACACTGGGATTTCTTACCATGGAGCTGCAGGTATTGCTGTGTTGCACACTTCTGTCGTGGCTTTTTATTCTCCATCTTTCAGTTATAAGTGTCATGGCCACATGGTAGTAAAAGCACGTAGTGACATCATTGGCTACAGTGTGCATGATCGTAGCTACATGATGCCGCATTGGGAGTCTTGATGTGGCACTGACGGTGCATTTGCGTGTGTGCATGTGTGTGTGTCACTGCCATCAGTTGAGTTGAATACACTGCAGGACAAAGGTCTCTCTCAATGACCTACAATTAAGGTCTTGCATTCACCATGACCACATTATTCCAGCATATTTCTTGAGTGTCCCTTATAACCAGGGTCGCTTTGAGATGTTAAACCTTATTTTATATAATATATATATATATCGAGCTCACTTCACCTGACTCCTGGCCTGGTCGGATTACATTCTTCTTGTCTTGGCATCAATTCTGACATCCTTAAAAGACCACTGCTATCATATCTCGACATTACATGACCTGCCCACATCCATTTCCTTTAAATTTTAACGAAAATTAGCTCACAATGCTGCCTAGACCAGGCTGGTTTTTTTTCCATAATGTTACTCCAGTTATTTTCCTATCCATCGCTCTCTGCGCTGTTCGTGCATATGGCTTCTATGCTGTTGGTGTCTGTGTAGAAAAAATAAATGGCAACATCTTGATATCTTGATGGATAAGTAGCGTAAGGGGGTTCTCGCTCAGCTTCTGCCCTCACCATTCACGCATGTTCTATGTGGCACTTATGGTATTACAGAATGTTCTACGTTTGTCACTATGGACGAGAGGTGCTGGTGAACACTCAAGGTTAGGTTGCATGCAGCACGAATACACTCGAAAGTAGTTTGGACAGCCGCTGCCACAGTTGGCACAGCACTGTACATGACGTATGGCGGTCATAGGTTCAGATCCCATTGGCGCCATGTGGTTGTTTTTCTTCTTTTTATCAATTCCATTTAATGTAAAACATGATTGCACTACAAATTTCTTCATTGATCAGTGCCACAAACTAAAAAGAAAACTCAATGGCAGTTGCATGTGCTTCACGACGGAAATGCTTGAGTGGTTGCCATTGCAGATTACACTTATTGACCACACACCAATTTCTTTTTATTTTCTTAGTCTTTGTTCTCGTAATCTTCATTTAACGCTGTGACACTGGTCATTCACTACAATTATAGATCGCTGGGAGTCTTAATACCACTATTGGCACAGTGGTACAGCAGTTAAGCAATGCACCATTGCTCTTTGATGGCAGTTGCCATTGGTGGGGCTTGTGCGACCCTGTGCGTCCTGGGCAACCTCTTGCGACCAATCTATAATTTAACTGCCACCTGCCACGGTGGGCTGTTTGCTCACAATCCAGGGGCCAGGGCTTCACCTAGGGCTTCACCCTGTTTACTAATCTGCCACTTTCTCCGCGACATGTCCCTTTAATGCTGATGCATTAAAAGAAAAACATTCCCTCATGCTTCCGTTGCTTTCGATGATTGTGAGTTCCTTCAAATGTACATCATAACGAGCCCCTCATGTCCTACCCTTGTCTGTTCTACATCGAAAATAGTATTACAGTAGTACCCCGATTATAGGGACCGCGCAAAAACCGTTGTACAGTGCTATCAGTTATATTTCTTTTTCCCCTTGCATTATAAAAAGGTGCCTTGTTTGCTTTCAGCGAGAGTTCTGAGACCGCACAACCAGGCCTTCCGGCCTCGAAGCAGCCGCTTTAGACGGGTGATATGGACGACATGCCAGAAATATGGCCGCTCCAACTCTTCGAAGACATTTAGCGACGCGCGACACGACCTTGCCATTGATTCCGCGGCAGTTGGCAGCACAGCCTGTATTAAGAATTCGCATCATAAAAGAAAAAAATATAGATGAATTATGGTGCTCGCCTGCGGCACTCTTGCTGCAGATGTGCGGCCCGACAGGTGGTAGCGCGCCGCCCGCTCGGTGTGGCTAGACCTAACGTGCTCCGCACTGAAGCCACAGCGGTAGCTAGCTCTTTTGAGCTAGCTACCGCTGATCATAGAGACGTTAATTTTACTGCCTGCGCAAGGCTTGCAGAATTATGCAGAAGTCTGCTTAAGAGTGGTAATGCGGAAGCCTGTCCCTTTCATCTTTTTCTCCCTCCATTTTTTATTCATGATTTTTATGATTTTATATTCTTTTATTCTTTATTTGACGTTTTATTTCAACTCGTCAGCCAGATTTTTCCCACAGCAAGATCTCATCGCGCACTAGCTAACACAATCAAATTTGCACATTTATCTTCACAGAATGATGTAATCGTGCGGACAAGTTTTGCACACACGAAACACAGAACATAGCCTAGTAATGCTTTCGCATTAAAACTTCATGCTAGTCTGAATATAATATTGATTTCCGTAACGCCATCGGCAAAGTCGTCATTAGAGGTTGTCGTGTGCAGGATCTCATTGTTGCGTGCTCGTCACTGTCTTTATTTTGATTTGGGATGCCTTGGGTTGACATGGCATCTGCCAGTAAAGTGCTCCGCCAGCCCCTGACATTCTGCACGGTACCCGCCAGTCAAATTCAAATCATTCCATTTCCAGAAAAAAAGTTCAGGAGGGGCACCCGAGCTAAAAGCTGCTTTTGTCACCTTGATGAGGGCCAGGGTCCAGCATATTGCAAGGCAAGGCAAGTCGTACAAATATTGAAAACAGAAAAATAAAGGAACATAAAATATCAATCTTTAAACACAGCACAGCTAGACGTGTAAAATGTGGTTACAAGTAGAACGTGTATACACTTTTGTAGAAATGTAAAACTGAAAATGAAACATGCATATGGATGACTTTAAACACATTCAAAATCAAAATAAATAACGAGTCCAACGTGAGATAGAAAAACAGTGCAAAAGCAAACAAAAAGTTTATAGTGTGGTTACAATGGTTGTGTGATGAAAATATAAAGAAAAATATCTGGAACAATGGAAAATGGTTATTCGCCAGAACATCTGTACGGATATACAAAGTACTGTCGCAACTGGTTAAAGCTGGGATTGGAAAATTGCGAATTTTTGTTTCAAATTAACAGAAGGTTGTGCTTAAGGGACTGTAGTGTGTAATTGGTGTGGAAATGGGGAATTTACCATAAATCAGTGCCGCGTATAAATGTATTATTGCTGCTATTTTGAACAGGTGCGATTGTAGAAATAAAATGTCTGAAAGGGCCTTATTAAACATAAAATAGTGCATCATGTGAAATTCATACATATTTTGCATGGGGTCGTTTTTTTACTGACGGAAATATTGTTCAGTAGAAGAAAAGCAGTCAGTGTTAGCTATGCTGCGCACAATCTTACGATGCTTTGCGTGCGTAATTTTCAGTCGTATAATCGTGGCTTTTAATGCATCATCCCTGTCAGTGATTCGACGGGCCCGCACCAGTTCATCGTAAAATGCGGTTTTTGCGTGGACTGGCGCATGATTGGGGTTCTACTGTGCATGCACCAATTCTCTAAGTGTACTCACGGCACTAATTCCAGAAGTACAGTCATACCGTTGCTTGCAGATATACACAGTATCACAGCAGGCATAACACAAGGATAAAGAATGAAATTCTGCTGGGTCCCAGGTAACAGGAATTAATGGCATTAAAAAGCGGACATGTGCCACACAAGCTGACAACAGCAATGTCAAGAAAGGAAATATGCCTTGTATTGCATGAGGTTAATGGACTCTAAGCTGAGGTAAATTTGAGTGTACATGCAGTAACAAAGTAAATAATGAACTACACTTGGTTAAGCCTTATTTTGGAATAAAGGGGTCATGCACAGGCCAAGAAAATTTCATACTGATTTTATGCAGTCTCTGCATTGGACACGCGATCCTTACGCATGGCTTTATTCACGCAAAACAAGAAAGCTACATGTGAATTGTGCGAAGAAGCCAATTTAAACCACATTTATTGTCATGCACAAAGTTTAAACGGGCTCTAATAATTAAAGTTGCAGTATTCCTGGGGTGTTAAAGGACGCCGCTTCACAAATATCCTCTAGCAAGATTTTTTTTATGGGCTTTCAAAAAGCTGACATGTATGTAGTCAAAATTTGAATACCGGCACCTTCACGCTTTCCCTCTCCTCTCGTCAATTTTTGCACGCTGAAAGGTCGGCGCTCCTCCGCCGGCCCCACCGCCGAGGGCGTAGCTTCCTGACCTGCTGGAGCTACGCCGCTTATTGGCCGCAGCCATGGTAGCTGGCTGACGTCTGGAAGAATCTAACCAATTTTCACCTCTCAACTGGCATACCCAGGAGCAGTACTATGGAGGAGGGTGCGAGCATGAAAAAGTTGCCAGAAATGGCTCACCAGCTTTCACACTTTATTGTGGTTCTCTGCTGCATGCAGAAGTGTATAATTTGGCTCAGGTGTTCATGAATACACAGTGCAGTGATTGAACGAGTTTGTGTGCTCATCAGAAGGTGCTTCAGAGCCATTTTAAAAAATGCATTTTTCACGATTTCGTGATACACTTGCCACCTTAGCTCACGCCTGAGAAAAAATGCACTCGGCCGTTTTTCATGTTTTTGAAAAAAGAAAAGCTGCTTAACAAATCATTATATATATAAAACGTGGAAGGCGGGAAAGTACGGCTCACCAAGATGTCGCATGAAATGCTGCGCTACACAGTTCAAGTAGGAAACGAATGACAATGGACCTTGATGAAACAAATAAAGACAAGCACCACAAGGTTCAGATATCTTCGTACCATCCTAACTGGCATCCTGCTCTGGTTTTAAACAGCATAACAGTGACATGCCAGTCCGGACACTTCGTTGATGCTGTCGCGAAACATGAACACAAAATTTTCATTTTATTAGGCAATTTATAGGAAAGAATTATTCGGTTAATTGCATTCAACAATTTCTTTGCAAACTTTTTGTCTGCAGGAACTACGGGTGCCTCAGTAAGCTCTGAAAGGTGCTTCTAATTCAAAAAAGTGCTTCATGTGCCGTACAAGAAACGTACATGTGGCGCTTCGCATCACAAAGCACCAACCACTCCTGAATGTAACGCGACTATTGATGCCGGTCATTTCATTCGCCCGGAAAAATAAGGTGTGCTTCTTTTTCGCTTCGATGAACTGGCGATGATGTTTGAAGGAGGGATGTCTTGTAGTGAAACTTGGTCAAAGATATTTCGGGCGATGAATCCCAGATCAAGGCGTTAAGCGCTAAGTTGCTTTAGTTTGGAGACAAGGGCCTTACCTTAGCTGCCGTTGTATACAAAAAAAATGCAAGAACAAGCTGATGGCTACACACACACTGCGTTTACCGTGGCAGTGCACTACAAGCAGTGTTCGTGCTGGTGACGAGCCTGAAAACGAGCGCTTTGCTAACGGATGATTGTAAATGAAATAAAAAGTGTTTACATGCTGACGCACAAGCTAACGGCGCCCTGCCTTTTCGCTGCTGGTATTTCACTGAGACAAAATTTTGCAAGCCTATAGAAAGCGGCAAAAATAGAATACTGAGAAAGGGTGATTGAAAGTGTTATTTTCATAGAACACAGAACACGCACTTTTTCCTCTGGACTTCAGAATTCAACTTGTAACATTCTTTAGCTGACTCCACACATGTAGTGGCTGGAGCCACCACCCGCCGTTTGTATTGTCAGTCGGAGCTTGAGTGGCCCGGCGCAGGTATGGAATGCTGCCAGTAGTGGTCATAGCAAGGAAGCATCGAGCGAACAGTCGCCTGCATGCCAGCAGCGTCGCGGTGCACGGTGCCGCAATCTTGCTCAAGGTGACCGCCATCTGTCCTTGCAGGAAACTACCCAGCATGTCCATCATCATCCGTCTGCAGAACTTGCCCTGGGCGGCAAACTCTCTGGACATCCGCCGCTACTTCCAGGGGCTCAACATCCCGGTGGGCGGTGTGCACATCGTGGGTGGCGAGAAGGGCGACGCGTTCATCATGTTTGGCAGCGACGAAGATGCGCGCCAGGCCATGGAGCGCGACGGCGGCAAGCTCAAGGAGGTGCGCATCAAGCTGCTGCTCAGCTCCCGAGCCGAGCTGCAGCGCATCATCGACCATGCGCGCTCCCAGCTTACTACGGCACCCCCCGTTAAGAAGGAGGGGTACCGCCGTACCAGCCCAGACGACCGCTCGCGAAGACCGCTGAGGGACCGCTCGCCGCCTAGGCGCCGAACGTCGCGATGGGACCGCAGCCACAGCCGCTCACCTCCGTACCGCAGGGACAAAGACCGGTCGCGGTCCTCGCGCTCAGATGAGCAGCGCAGAAGGTCTGAAGAGCCTGGCCGGTTGGCTGAGCCCGCAAAGGAGTCCAACGGCCAGGTGTCCGAGCGCAAAGGCTGCGACGCAAAGCCTGCCTTCGCTGATCCCAGCAAAGCTGCGGCGCCCACCTTCCCTAGTGGCAGCCTGCCTGCCGGCCAGCAGAACAAAGTTGGCTCAGCACCTGTCCACATGGCCTGCCAGCAGCCCGCAGCGCTTCCCAACTTGGCAGCCTTCAACCTACCTGCTGTGGGTCTGATGGGCAACCTGTCTGGCCTGGCTGCCAACATGATGGGCGGCTTAATGGCAGGTGGTGAAGCTATGGGCATGGCGGGTAGCGTGGACCACGGTGTACCTGCTGACGTGGCTGGAAATCTTTCCACCGGGTTGGCCGGTCACATCAGTGGCGGCATGGCCGCCAACATGCCTGCTGGATTGCCTGGGAACGTCTCTGGCGGAGTGCCCAGTGGGATGTCGGGCATCATGACCGGCAACTTGGGCGGAATGCCTGCTGGTGCCATGGGAGCAGGTGTGAGCGGAGACATGACTGTACGGATGCCTGGGCAGATGGGCGTCAATATGCCGGAAGCCTTTGGAATGGGCGACGCAACGCCCAACAATGTGGAAAACGTGGGCAACATGGCTCCAGGCTTCGCCAAACGCCGAATGGATGGCAAGGGGGACCAAAAGAGTGATGGTGGGGCACCCCCAGGAGGAACGTGGGACATGCCTAGTCACGCGCAAGAGACTTGCTGCGTTGAGATTCGAGGCCTGACGAGGGCTCCGACTCCAAGAGACGTGAAGGACCTGTTTCGCGGGCTGCGGATATTCAGCGGCTGCACACGCATGAGCACCTCAGATACTGGCATCAAGAGCGTTGTGGTGAGGTTCGCCAACAAGTGGGACGCTCGCGAGGCACTTCAGGGTGACTACAAGGTGCTGTGCGGCAACCCTATCCAGATATGTCCGTTCCCCGAGGACCTTTTAGAACAAACCGAGCTGCTGGTTGCGTCACCAGCGGGCCCGCCGCTAGGCCAGCAGGGCCCGCCGCCCCACGAAGCTGACATGGTCGTCATGATGAAGGGCCTTCCTTACAACACCAGCGAGCAAGACGTGTTGCACTTTTTCTCCGGTCTCAATGTTCTGGACATCGTTGTTGAACACGACTCCAGTGGCTGTGTTACGGGCACAGCCTTTGTGGAATTTGGAGACAAGAGAGACTTCGAGACTGCGATAAACACGCAGCAGCGCAAAATTGGCCATCACTACATCGAGCTTGGTGTGGGCAGCCGCGACGCCATGTATGCTGCGCGAAATTGCGAGAGTATCGGCCCGGATGCCATGCCGATCAACCAGCGCGAAGAGCCGCCCGTTAAGCACGGAGGGGGTCCGGAGCTTAAACTCGAGCTTGCTGCCAGACCTTGTCACGGGCCCGCACCTATGCAGGGCCCGGAAATGGACCCGGCTCATGTGCCTGGCCACTCGCTTGTGCCGCCTGGGCACACCTGCATCTCCATGCTGGGACTGCCGAGCACCGTCACCGACAGGGTCATCGCAGACTTCTTCATTACACAGGGCGTGATACCGCGTGCCATTCACATAATGCTCGGCGCCAACAGCGTTCCCACTGGCCACGCCTTCGCCGAGTTCGGGAGTCATGCCGACTGTGAGAGGGCATTCCTGCAAGACGGCGCCAACCTTGGCCCTCACGTGATAGCGCTCAAGACGATTACGCACAGCGAAGTAGCGGAAGTGCTGGGAGGCCACCGGCGTCCAGACGGCCGGCCCGACGGTCGCCCAGGCAGCCGCTTCGACGGCCGCCCCCATGACCGCGGTGACGGTCGACCCGACGGCGGGCGGCCTGGTTTGATGCGGCCCGAAGGCCGATTCGAGCCGGCGGCGGGCCCTCCCCGGGAGCGCGACGGCCCCCCAGCCAAACGGCCGCTGCTCGAGCGTTCCCCGAGGCCGCCGCTGTTCCCAGAGCCCCGGCAGGCCCCGCTGTTTCCACAGCGTGGCAGGCCACTGCTGCGGGCGCCGCCGCACAAGGAGCTGCGCATGAACGGCTTCGGCAAGCCCGACTGCGTGGTCACCGCCACGAACATCCCGTACCGCGCCACCGTTGACGACATCATCGGCTTCTTTCAGGGCTACGGACTGACCGAAAAGGATGTCATTCGCCGTTTCAACGACTGGGGCCAGCCGACGGGTGACGCGCGGATCGCCTTCCACACTCCGCGCGACGCGCAGGAAGTCGTCTCCAAGTTCAACAGCCGACGAATGTACGGCCGATCCATATCGCTGGGCATACTATAAACGGTCCCACTGGCTGCGGCCAATGAGTGGGCTGTTCATCTACAAGTTGAGAGAATCAAGGTGTTGAAAAGTCAACATCGCCTAATCGTAAAAATCACTGCCGTTTTCGTGTCCGTGTGCGTGCATGTGTTTGTGCGTGCACGTGTGTATAGCATGCCGTCGGCTTGTAAGAAAGTGTTCATAATTTTTTTGTTACTCAAGCCATAATCAGCCATTAAATATGATGATGTGTATTTGACGTTGTGATTGAATTGCACTTTGCTCTAATGTGTGAGGATATACGACAAACCTCCTTTGGGGGGATTCGCTTAATGGCACTCTGTCCCCGGTGGCGCAAATCTGATTGGACTTGTTTTTGCTACCTGCAGTTTCTACACTGCTTCACATTATGAAAGGTACCAGTGTTTCTCCCTCAGCTGCTGATTTCTGGTGCGCAAAACCGTCGTAGTTTTCAACGTCTTGAAGTTTTTCCCTGCTATCATAATAAGCTAAGCGCCCTTCATATCAAGTGAAATTTTTTCATCAAATGAAAGATTTTACCCTGGTAGTGTTCGTATATACTGCAGTCAGTGTTGGAAACACATTTCGTGCAGCAAGCCGTATATGCATTGAGGCACGCAATAGGCTGTCTCATGAAATGACCGTTCTGCGGTTGAAAGGTAAGGAAAGCTAATACTGGCTCAGCTCGAGCAGGAGAGACAGGCTGGCATCAACTTCTGGGTTCTGCGTTCAGTGTTGCACTATACACCTGGACGTATTGCAGTAACGTCAATATTTGGGCATGTATACAGACCAACGCTACACGCGCGCTGTAAGATGCTTCTCTCGCTTAAACCTGGAATTTGACGCAGAGATGGCGTACGACAATGTTGCTTTTTTCAATACCAAGTTTGGATTATGCATTTAGCTGACTTGATTTGAAATACGCGTCGTCTGCAGCATTTGCGATGCCGTAACAAGCAGCTTTCGCATAGTGCGCATTTAGCTTTTAGATGTACACCCAATTATCACCCGACCTTCGCCTGCTGTGCTGTTCCTATGGCCCGCATTGTCAGCCTCCGCGAGCTGACATCTTCCTCGATCCTTTGGCATAGTGAAGCCCTCTGCCGGCGGTATAACTTGTTGGCGTGGCGGCGCGCTGCCGCGTCCAGGCGGTTGTAGACAGTCCAGTCGGCGGCTCTGTCAGTCCGTCGCTCTGCGCGATCTCTCTTGCGCAGATTGAGCAGCTTCATATCAGGTGTGGGCTGTCCTGCCCTTACCTCTTGTTGGGTGGCTGCGAGAGCGCTTCGAACTAGACTTGAAATTGCTGCTGCTGCTGCTGGGGTGCTCCCCTGAAGGCTTGCGCATAAGAAAGCGGCGCCTGCTGATGTTGCTGGGCTGGGGCCGCTGTTTCAGCCTGGACAGCGGTGCCATAGATGTGGCTATTAAAGTGGTCACGTGACGCTCTCGCTGCCAGTGCGGGCACGCTGGGTCCGTGGCCGCGTGCCGCCCCCCCCCCCCCCGCAGTTAATGCAGCGGGGCTTGCTCGCGCAGGTACCAGGCTCGTGCGGCCCGCCGCAGCGCGTGCATCGGGAAGGAGCGCGACACACCTCAGTGGCATGCCCTAGGCTGGCGCACTTGGCACACTGGTGCGGGCGGGGACGGGAAGGGAGGACCGCGAGCCTGCGCTTGAATATGGTGATGAACGCCGGTGGCGTCGGCGCCGCAAAACTGAGAGCGTGTGCTGCCCGACAGCGACGCCGAGACCATCGGCACCGTTGACTCATCGCCGCTAGCAGCTCCTCTGTCGTCCTGCGCCCGTCCACACCGAAGATCAGGCCGGAGCTTTGGTTCCGAAGAGGAGGCTCCTTGGCGCAGACCGGCACGCCGCGGATGACGGCTGTGGCCAGCAGAGCCTGGAGAGCATCGCTGCTCCCCGCGTCCACTGCTACCACATTCCGCCGCGTGTTTACCCGGACGGCGAGGACGCCCGGACGGGGTCCGATCTCCTCGGACAACTCCCAGCCCTGTTCCTTGGTGAAGGCGGTTCCCCGGTTCGCCGGCCGAAACAGCACCGTCCACACCAGGCTGGACGGGACCTCCATGGCAGCCGCGGCTCGCTCCAGGGCAGCTCTCCGACGCCGCTGCGCCGTGGTAGTGACGGTGCGCCATAGGACCAGGCTGGCCCCAGCATCAGCGTCGCCGCTGTCTGCGGCGTATTGCTGCGGCGCGCTCGCTGCCAGCATTCGAGGCCGCAGCCTGGTCTCGTTCGGCGGGATTTGGCGATGTCTCACCCGGTTTTCTTCCGGACGCCGTTGCCCCAGCAGCAACAGGAGCAGCATCAGCAGCAGACTGGAGGTAGGCTCCATGGGGTTTGTGCTGGGCAGGCCCTGCTCCATTGAGTGTGGTGGGAGAGGGAACAGCGACGGTGCAGGGGCTTCGAGCTTCCCGCTTGGCCACCGCGATGTCCCTGTTGGCTTCCGCGTCCCTCTCCTCCTCGGACCCCGTTGAGCGAATCTTTTCAGATAGTACATCTTGCTCCCACCTGTTTAGCCAATACAGTGAAGAAGCTAAAACTCGTAGATCTTTGCTCCCTACGGTAATGCCTTCTCGCGGGCAGTTTCGATTCAGGGCGTCAAAGAGGTAATTGAGTTTCATGGTAAACTCGACCGTATCTTTCACATTTTCTAATCCTTGCGCGTCTCTCCTCCAATAAAACTCCAGACCTTTTGCTACGCTCCGGCTGAATAACTGGGTCGCCAGCTTAACACGCATTTTTTTAGTGTTTGTTGGATTAATATGGGAAAATCTTAATTTAGGACAGACACGCGCCAGGCCGGGTTGCTTCGAATCTTCTACAATCTGTCATAGTGCGCCCAGTGAACCCGTTCACCATTGACAACCAAAATCTTGTCGATGCAAGCGGTTTCGCACACATTTCAGGAGGTGAGGCACATCAGAAAAAAAAAAACACATTGCGCTTGTCAACAGGATGAGTAAAGGAGCGTTTAGTGTGGCGAAGAGCCCCACTCCGAACTCTTTCCACATTAAGCGATTAGTAGCTGCTCCATCACACACAATCCCATCGACCAACGCGCCAGCTTCCTCGAGGAGAAAAATCGCTTTTAGTATGAGCTGTGCAAGTTTGGTGCCTTTTGTAGGACCCTTGCTCGCAAAGACAGCAACCGGCTGCGAGTAATGATCCCCAAATGCTCGAAATGTGAACACCAGTCCATGGTCGGCGAGGTCATCGCTGCTCGTCGCATTGTCGCCAAAATCGCTGCATCCACAATAAGTCACTGACTTCGAGTGCACTCTCATCTCTTTTCTTACCTGCATTTCCTCGAACACTAAAATCCCGTGTCGCTGAAACTCTTCCTTGGTGGCCATTTTTTTTTAAATGCCGCAAAAAATCGCGTGTCAAATCCGCACTTCACTCTCACCAAACTTAAATACTTTCGAACTGTTGTGACACAAGGAACCGGTAAAACATCATTTTCTCGGAGGAAGGAATACGCCGATGGGCTGCGAATGTGCAGCAACAGACACAGCAAAAGCCAGTCTTCTGTTGTGACATTCCTTGTGTGCTACGAGGTACATTCCTTGTGTGTGCATCGAGTTGGGGCTTAAGGCCGCCCCTCTTCTCCAGCTGCATACCTTCGCAGAAAGCAGGACGCCGGCACACGCGGAAACCGAGAGCCCCCGAGTACATACGGGGAACGAAAATTGTCGCTTGACGCACGGACCCCCTCCCCCCCCCTTCGACGTGGGCTATCGCCGGGAAGGCACCCACAGCTTCCCGCCGTGCCTCGTGAACAAAAGCGCATT
This sequence comes from Amblyomma americanum, assembly GCF_052857255.1. Lineage (NCBI taxonomy): Eukaryota > Metazoa > Arthropoda > Arachnida > Ixodida > Ixodidae > Amblyomma > Amblyomma americanum. Next base: position 115,683,381 of record NC_135498.1, read on the forward strand.
CCCAGGAGGGCCGTGACGGACACCTGTCATGGCGGACAGGCAAGACTCGCCAAGAATGTGGGAAGACAGGGGCGACCCTTAATCTGGTTTCCCGGAGCGACAGACGAACCCCTTCATGCTTATTAGCTGTGTCCCGCCGTCGGTAGCCCGGCAGCATCGTGGGCCCTTTCGCCCCCTCCTCTGTTGCTGACGGGCGACGCGGACCGATGGTGGGTGGCGGTATGCATGCATGGGGCAAGGATTAGCTTCGAAGGGAGAGCCTGTGGATACTCTCACTTGAGAGAGAGTTGTGGCGTTTTTGTTTATTTAGTTTGTGTTGTTAACAAGACTCTGGGTTCGAGGCTAAGCCCAACCCAAGGGGTTGTCCCCAGCTCGCATGTTATTTTTGATTGGAGAATTGATGCTTTGGGCGGGCCACTGAAAATGACCGCCCTTAGTCCTTTGTTAATCAAGTGCTTAAAAGCGCATGTAAACGGATGCAGTCCAGTCTGAGCTGGGGCTCCATGCTTAGCATGTAATGTGATGCTACTTAGGCACTAACCTGCCCGGTCGATGAGTAAAGTAGTGCAAAGTTTGTTCTTTTGTAAATTCAGTTCTGCTCTTTCCAGTTTAACTCTCTGTATATGTATGTTGTAAAATTATGCTCTGCTGTCATCATCTACAAGCTCGCCTCCTGTTTATCTTCCAAGCCGAACGACACTAGAGGAAGGGTTTGTGAACCATCCTCGAAGAAACGGACGACTATTGAAATTCTACTGCATACACGCTGAGGACGACATCGTTCGCCAAGAGGGCCTTCAGCGCCGAAGCCCGACGGCGTGCAGCTTCTGCCAGCAACCGCTCGAGCCCAACTCCGGAGCCACTCCATCGCCCCCATGAAGTCGTCGGCACGTAAGCTCGGACGCCCCAGCCTCTGAATCTTAATCATGTATGATTATTGAATATATCTGTTTGTTTAAACTGAGCCATACGGTGTCTCTTTGCCTCTCCGTCCCGTGTGGACCTGCGCATTATGGGGGTCATCACACTGGTGTCAGAAGTTGGGTACAAAAGCAAATGTCCTCTGAATGCTGCGACATTCATGACTTCAAAATTGTAATCAAAAGGGAATCACGGGACTGATTGTGGGACTTTTACCCCCATTTGAGAGGCTTGAGGCACCGGAGGGCTTGAAAAAAAAATGTCTTTATCTGAGGGAGCTCCCACTCCACAGCCGTCGCTCGGAGCAAGCATGCTGGCATTAGGAAGCGTCATTCCGACGTTTACGGGAGATAAGACAGGGGTTCCAATCTGCGATTTCTTTTCCATGCTAGAAGAGATTGGGAAAATGGGGGGATGGTCCGATGCTCAAATGCTGGGAATGGCGAGGTGTAAGATGGCAGGAGCTGCTCATGATTTTGCATGGCGAGACGAAAAAGTAAAATCCACAAAATCATTTGCGGAATTTAAGAAGCTCGCGTTTGAGCATTTCGACACTGAACCACGTCACGTGCGGGTACAGAGGTTCCGTGACGCCGGACAGATGGTAGGGGAGGACGTGCGAACATTTGCGTCGCGGCTTCAGCGCCTAGCGCACGATACGTTAAGCAGGGAGGAGGAAGGAGACCAGCTTAAGAAGAAATACGCGGAGGATATACTTAAAGAGGAAATGACCGCTTTGTTCGTGGCTGGTCTGCAAGACCCCGTGCGCCGGTTCGTGCTCTCGCGCAAGCCGAGCAATTTCGACCAAGCCGTGGAGGCCGCATTGGATGAGGAACAAAATGAGGCGTTAACGACAGCCGCAGCGAGAGTACGCGTCATAGAGAGAGCGGTGCTCAACCCTGAGGTTGCTCTCTTGACAGAGCGGTTAGATCGCTTAGAACAGCTGCTATCTCAGCAGGTAGAACGCCAGGTTGAAGCGCGCGCTCAACAGCGCCCATTCGCGGGAAACCGGAGACCGCCACAAAGCTACAGGCGTGGTATGCGAGATTTTAAAGAAATCGTATGCTTCGCTTGCCAGGGTCGCGGACACATCGCCAGGTTCTGCCAAAACGTGCGCCGTGGTGAGCCACAAAGAGAAGAAGGCGAGACACGCCCTAAGCAAGCCTACAGCGGGGCTCCAGATACCGAGTCAAAAAAACTAGTTAGTCCTCCCCAGCCTGAGGAGCGTGGGGAGGGAGCAGTGGATGATGAGGTGGTGGTAGTTTGTGTGGCCGACGAGGCATGCCCTGTTGTGCGTTGCAAGTTAAATGGTTGTTGCATGGAATTGTTGATAGATACGGGGTCAAAGGTGACATTGCTTAAGGAGAGCAGTTTTAACACGCTTCGAAGGAAGGGGGACCGCGAGGTGTTGGAAGCGTCTGGTGGCATGGCAACCAAATTTGTAGGCATAACGGGGGATCCTGTTGGCATAAGTGGACTCTACCGGTTACACTTCTCTCTCGGCGGAATTGCATTGGAGCACCCCTGCTACGTATGCTCGGACACGGTGTCTCTGCCAAACGGAGTGTCAGGTATATTAGGGCAGGATTTTTTGAGAAAAGGGAAGGTAGTAGTCTCATTCTCTGAGGAAGAGGTTAATGCGGGCGGCTCAAAAGTTCCGTTTTTGAACAGGAGAGGGGCTGAGATTCGCATTACCGATATTGACACCCGTCAAACAGTGGGATCATTGGAGAAGGTATATTCGCGGGTTGCCGTCCGGCTGGTCGAGGAGGCGGTCGTCCTTCCTTGGTCGGAGCACATTTTGTACGCGTTTGTGCCTTCAGATGTAGAGAGCGGCGCCGTGGGAGTGCTTGAGCCGGTCGACTCTCTCAGCAATGGCCTGAAGGCAGCCGCGTGCCTCGTGACAGTTAATGACGCCCACAGAGTGCCCCTACGGGTGGTTAACTGTAGCCAGCAGCCACTGAGCCTTCCCAAGAAACAAAACATTGGCTTTCTTCACCTCTGCGATAGAGCAACGTGAGCCCACCGATACGGTACTCGCAACTGTAGAGCATGCTAGTCCTTCGGCTGCTCCAAAGGTGTCGTTCGATCTTTCTCACGTAAAATCCAGGGAGAGGGAGGCTCTGGCTGGTTTGCTGAACGACTACTCGGATTTATTCGCCGCGTCCAACCTGGATTTGGGCTGCTGTGGCGTTATAAAGCACAGGATAGAAACCGGCACTTCATCGCCCGTTTACCAGCGTGCGTACAGGATTCCTTACTCCCAACGTGAGGAGATGGAGCGGCAGGTGCAGGACCTGATTGATCGCGGCATTGTCGAACACTCAAAGTCACCCTGGGGAGCACCAGCACTATTGGTGGAAAAGCCAGATGGCTCGTATCGATTGGTAGTGGACTACCGCAAACTAAATGCCGTAACTCGCATCGATCCATACCCCATCCCCAATATACAGGAGACGCTTTCTCAGCTGGGCTCTGCCAGGTACTTCACGGTAGTGGACATGGCGGCGGGATTCTGGCAGATAGCAATAGATCCGGCAGATGCCGAGAAAACGGCATTCAACACGCCCTCAGGGCACTATGAATGGAAAAGAATGCCGATGGGTCTGGCCAACAGCCCTGCTGTCTGGCAGAGAACCGCTGATGTTATCCTGGCAGGTCTTCTGGGGAGGCTGTGCTTCGTGTATATGGATGACATTATCATATACTGTGACAGTTTTGATAACCATTTGCGCGATATTGAGCAGGTTTTGGTGCGACTAAGAGCAGCGGGTCTCAAGCTGAAGCCCTCTAAGTGCCAATTCCTCAAAAACGAGGTGAAATACCTCGGGCACGTTGTTTCAGCTGACGGCGTGCGACCGGACCCTGAGAAACTAAGGTGTGTCTCGGATTTTCCATCCCCGACTAGCGTCCGCCAGGTCCGGCAGTTTCTCGGCCTGATCGGTTACTACCGAAGGCACATAGAGGAGTTCGCCAAGCTCGCTAAGCCGCTCACCGCCTTAACAGCCAAAAATGTCGCCTTTCGCTGGGACGAAAACGCGGAGAATGCTTTTGGGGCCCTGAAAAGGAAGCTAATGAGTGCACCGCTGTTGCGCCACCCGGATTTTAATTTGCCCTTCGTTATGGCCACAGATGCGTCAAAGTTCGCAGTTGGTGCCGTGCTCTCTCAGGTTATCGAGGGCAAAGAACATCCCGTTGCTTTTGCTAGCCGACAGCTGAGCCCCACAGAGCAAAAGTACGGAGCTACGGAAAGGGAGTGCCTCGCCGTTGTCTGGGCAGTAAAGCACTTCAGATGCTACCTTTACGGCCGCAAATTCAAGCTAGTCACAGACTGCCATCCTCTGAAATGGGTGATGAGTGTCAGGGACCCTAGCTCGCGACTCGCTAGATGGAATCTACACCTGCAGGAATACTGCTTTGAAGTTGAGCACAAGTCAGGAAAGACGCATCTGAATGCTGATGCACTCAGCCGCACAGCTGCCGTGGCAGCTATAGATGAGTTTGTCCCCGTAGTCGACCCCGCCGAATTACGCACAGAGCAGTGCAAAGATCCTGACCTGAAGCGAATAATCGAAAGCTTAGAGGGCGCACCGTCTCACCCCGAACAGCTAGGTTATTTCATTGGCAAAGACGGCACCCTGTGTCGGCGCACGAGACCAACCAGGAAAGGGAGACCAGAGAAAACCGTTTGGGAGAGAGTCGTCATACCTCGGTCGTGGACAGAAAGGGTTCTTCGCGCGTTTCACGATGCGCCATGCGCCGGTCATTTTGGCGTAGCGAAGACACGCAGGCGTGTGGAGCGTTTGTACTTTTGGAGTGGCATGCGACAGGATGTTAGAGACTACTGTGCGAAGTGTCATTCCTGTCTCGAAAGAAAAACACCCAAGGGACGAAGACCAGCTCCAATTCAGCCGTTCTCTGAGGTTTCGGCTCCCTTCGAGCGGACAGGTATGGACATAATGGGCCCATTGCCCACGACCACTTCCGGAAACAAGTACATTTTAGTATTTGTCGATCACCTTTCAAAATACGCGGAAGCGGTAGCACTCCCAGATCAGAAGGCAGACACGGTTGCAAGAGCATTTGTCGAACAGATCGTGCTCCGACATGGACCCCCGAGGCAACTCTTGACAGATCGGGGAACGAACTTCGTGTCGCAGCTAATGAGGAGAGTTTGCGAGCTGCTTAAGATCGCTAAGAAGCAGACAACACCGTACCATCCGGCTTGCAACGGCGCGGTGGAGCGACTGAACCAAACCGTGGCCGGGTTCCTGTCGCATTTTGTTTCGCGCGACCAGCGGGACTGGGACTTGTGGCTCCCGTATGCAATGTTTGCCTACAATTCCGCAGCACACGAGAGCACGGGCGAATCGCCATTCTTTCTTCTCTACGGCCGAGACCCGGACCAGCCTAGTGAAGTGCCAGAGGGCCCCCGTCGTGTCCCATACGCTTCACTGGACGACTATAAGGTGGAGCTAGAATCGCGCTTGCAAGTGGCGAGGGACATCGCAAATGAGGCCTTAAAGAAAGCGGCGAAGCGCAGGAAGGAGGTGCACGATCGCAGTACTAGAGACGCGCCGTTTAATGTGGGGGACAGCGTGTACATTGAAAACTGCCAAAGGCAGATTGGGCTAGCTCGTAAGTTCCAGACGAAGTGGAGAGGACCGTGCGAGGTTGTCGAGAAGCTTTCTCCGGTAAACTTCAGAGTCCGAGACGTGAACCGGCGCTTGATAAGGATACACGCAAATCGCCTCAAGTCGGCACCGGTTCAGTATTCACGAAATGAGGAAAGGGAAAGCGCGGATTTTGATGGGGACAGAAGTGAAGCGGAGCGCGCAGATAGTTCGCAAGAAACGCCCTCTCCTGCATTTGTTCGGCAGGCGCCAGAGGTGACGGCCAGAATGCCACCGGATTTACTTCATGCATTGCTAGAAGAAGAAGCGCGCGAGGTTGCCGCGCAGATAACGCCAGGAGAGGCTCCTGCCACGAGCCCTCGCGAGTCCCAAAGCAGACAAAGGGGCACAGACTTACTTAGTATGACTCATGAAGGCCGATATCCGCTGCGAAATCGGAAAGCTAAGTCGGACTAATGGCGTAAACAGAGCGGAGTTTTGAACTGGTTAGAATTGTGTAATGCCACAGCTCATAACATTGCTATGTGCTTATGTGTTAAGTTATCGGAGTTGGTAGTTAAACCTTTCTGTCATTAAGTAACACCTTCACAGGAGAGCATGCGGAGCGCATGCAGAACCTGCCCTACTTCCTTTCGTTATCTATATTTTTGTCTGTGCCGTGATCGTGCTAGAAGTGGGAGCTCCTTTATAACTGTGGTAAATTTATTTCGTACAGTTTGGACTAGAAAGGAGAGGCTTGGGTGCTGAGTTTCATGTTTGTCTGTAAAAGAAGATCAGTGCTGCCCCTGGAGACGCCAGTTATGACAGCGGAGGCATATGGTGTTGTGCAGTGGTGTTGAGTGCAGCGAAAAGTGTTTTGTCGGACGCACTGTGCGAGGCGATTCAGGAAGACAAGGGGAGCTGCAGGGACTCAAATGTTCGGAGAACATTCTTCTGGAGGGTGAGTGAGTGTGACATTCCTTGTGTGCTACGAGGTACATTCCTTGTGTGTGCATCGAGTTGGGGCTTAAGGCCGCCCCTCTTCTCCAGCTGCATAGCTTCGCAGAAAGCAGGACGCCGGCACACGCGGAAACCGAGAGCCCCCGAGTACATACGGGGAACGAAAATTGTCGCTTGACGCACGGACCCCCTCCCCCCCCCCCCCCCCTTTCGACGTGGGCTATCGCCGGGAAGGCACCCACAGCTTCCCGCCGTGCCTCGTGAACAAAAGCGCATTCCCAGGAGGGCCGTGACGGACACCTGTCATGGCGGACAGGCAAGACTCGCCAAGAATGTGGGAAGACAGGGGCGACCCTTAATCTGGTTTCCCGGAGCGACAGACGAACCCCTTCATGCTTATTAGCTGTGTCCCGCCGTCGGTAGCCCGGCAGCATCGTGGGCCCTTTCGCCCCCTCCTCTGTTGCTGACGGGCGACGCGGACCGATGGTGGGTGGCGGTATGCATGCATGGGGCAAGGATTAGCTCCGAAGGGAGAGCCTGTGGATACTCTCACTTGAGAGAGAGTTGTGGCGTTTTTGTTTATTTAGTTTGTGTTGTTAACAAGACTCTGGGTTCGAGGCTAAGCCCAACTCAAGGGGTTGTCCCCATCTTGCATGTTATTTTTGATTGGAGAATTGATGCTTTGGGCGGGCCACTGAAAATGACCGCCCTTAGTCCTTTGTTAATCAAGTGCTTAAAAGCGCATGTAAACGGATGCAGTCCAGTCTGAGCTGGGGCTCCATGCTTAGCATGTAATGTGATGCTACTTAGGCACTAACCTGCCCGGTCGATGAGTAAAGTAGTGCAAAGTTTGTTCTTTTGTAAATTCAGTTCTGCTTTTTCCAGTTTAACTCTCTGTATATGTATGTTGTAAAATTATGCTCTGCTGTCATCATCTACAAGCTCGCCTCCTGTTCATCTTCCAAGCCGAACGACACTAGAGGAAGGGTTTGTGAACCATCCTCGAAGAAACGGACGACTATTGAAATTCTACTGCATACACGCTGAGGACGACATCGTTCGCCAAGAGGGCCTTCAGCGCCGAAGCCCGACGGCGTGCAGCTTCTGCCAGCAACCGCTCGAGCCCAACTCCGGAGCCACTCCATCGCCCCCATGAAGTCGTCGGCACGTAAGCTCGGACGCCCCAGCCTCTGAATCTTAATCATGTATGATTATTGAATATATCTGTTTGTTTAAACTGAGCCATACGGTGTCTCTTTGCCTCTCCGTCCCGTGTGGACCTGCGCATTATGGGGGTCATCACACTGTGTAGCGCCGGCTCTTTTCATTTGCGAGCTTGGCAGCTGCCAAGCACTCTTTCACTGCCGTCAGCTGGATTCCTGGTAGCTCAGCTTCGAAAAGCTTCGCCTCAATGTCTTCCCCAGAAGTTGTCTGCAGGCGCTCACGAACTTGCTTAAGCTCGGCACTGAGCATCTTCAACCGGTTGCAAAGGCGATTGTTTGATCTTTTGAGGGCATAGTTAGGACCCCTGAGCGCTGCAAGTTTTTCACGGTTTTGTAAGTTTTTCGCGGAGAAACGAGCACCACTGGAATTCAACTTCCGATGCTTCTCCATAAGCCTCTTCTCGCGAATTCGGAATGTGTCTGAGAGGCTGAAGCACTTCTGGCAGACCAATTCACCTGCACTGAGGATTAGTGGACATTTCTTGTGCCGCCATTTATTATCAGAATCGAGGAACGCACTTTGCGGCTCAGCCTTAGGATACTCTTTGACGCTAGGTCCTCCAGTACAAAGCCTTACTTTGTCTACATGCTCCAAAATAGTTTTAACGTCCTCCAAAGATCTCACAGAGCTTGTACATTTTAAATCCTCCAAGGAAACAACTTTGCCCATCACCACTACTGTCACCTCCATTTTGTCATCAATTTCGACCACCTTGGCAGCCATCAGAGAAGCAGCAGTGCAGATGCCGCCCCACGAGCACGTTGCTTCATTCATGTCTGATGCGGTCATGTCGCCCGCTGATGCAGCACGTGAGGTTACCGACAGCAACTGGTTGGCAGATGTCTTGGAGCGTTTAAGTTGAAGAAAGACAACACTTTTGACTTCGTCCGTTTCGAGCCGGTGAAGACCCCAGCATTTAGACGGTAGGCACGAGAGTGGAGGATTTTTGAATAAGCTTGCGAATGCTGAGAACGCCGCTATTGCTGAGCTGAAATCGGATTCTTCTTCAACCGCTGTCACGTTGCTCGCCTCAGCGGTAGTCGGCGAGGAGCTCATGCTAGCTTCTTCTGACAATTGTACACAAGGTTCGGCGCTCCTCATCTTTTTCGCTTCTAGCGGTTGCCTTTTGGCGGGTCGTTTTCTGGTTTTTGAAGTCTTCGAAGGGTAGGCAGGGCAGTCAGGGAATTTCGTGGGCACCGCTTCCTTTTCCAAAAACGCGCGTCGCGGGACGCTTTGCAGCACATGCCCATTGTACTCTGCCGTCCAGATTTTGGACACAAAACTGGGCTCAAAATGTCGCTCGCAAACGTCAGTTGTTTGTAGAGCTCGGTCCTTTCTTGGTATGGCCCGCCGCCACAGCTGCAGCCGTTCGTCTTCTTTCAGCGCCGAAAACAGCGAAAACTTTTCCTTGCAGGATTTGTAGCCCGTATTGCAGCGTGGCTCAAAACACTTTTTCCCCATCACGCGAACGTAGAATGCACCAAAAACGAAGAAAATTGTGGAGCGTGGATATCAGCGAAAAGCACCGAGCACGTGCACGAGAGAAAAACGACGCGGATGACAGAAGACAAGAACTGACGCGTTCCTTGCGGCAACCCGTCGGCCCTGCCACCTAAAGCCAAGCCCCCAACCGCCTCGCGCCATCTCGGCGGCCGGCGGAAATTCGTTCCTCGCTGCCGCCACTTGCTCTCCGTCGCGGGACGGCCCGTTCACACACCTAACCTATTCTAACACCATGGTCGTGGTGTACAGCTGACTTGGGCAGAACTTGCAAGCTGCTGACCCGTCCCCTCGTTTGGCTGCATGGTGGGTGGCTGGCACCACAGCCGTACAACACAATTTTTCATGGCTCCTCCTTTCCCACCAAACGATCGCCCTCACAAAAGAAGGTTGAACGGGGAAACTGACTTCTTTCAAGAAAAGTAAAGTACCATGTGGTACACAGCGAAGTTGAAGGCACACCAGCAAGAATTCTGTCCCCCGTCATAGTATCTAAGTCATTGACAGCCACATTGGGCTCAGGTTACAAATTAACCAAACTGGCCAGCGGTGATTTGTTACTTGAACTGCAAAATAATGTACAGCATTCCAAACTTCCGAACATTGTGACCATAGGGGAAATCCCTCTTTCATCACAGCTCACAGATCCCTGAACACAATCCGTGGAGTCATCTCTGATAGTGATCTTCATTTAACAGAGGCAGAAATACAGGAATGGCTTGCTGAGCAAGAATTTATCAACGTACATAGAATCAAGATCTGTAAAGATAACAAGGAAATCCCGACCAAACATCTTGCCCTGACTTTCAAATCCAGCACATTGCCAGAGCAAATAGAAGTGAGGTACATGAAACTAAATACGCCCATACATGCGAAACCTCCAGAGATGCTTCAGATGCCAGGAATACTGTCATGGTTCGCTTATCTGTCGCGGCCACGAAACATGTGCGAAATGCGCTTCAAAAAATCACAAATCAGATACTGTGGTGGTACACCTTGTGCAAACTGCCAGGGGGACTACCCGGCATATTCCAGGGCGCGTCTATCCTGGAAGAATAAGAAATAGCCATTAAACCCAAAGAAAATATATCTCAAAGAAGCACGGAGGCGATATGCAGCCTCACAAGGCTCATTATTCACTGCCAAAACAAGTTTCGCTCGTGTGGTGCGCAGGGGCGGTGCACCACACAGCACTCTGGCATCTGCCCAGGTCACTGATTGAGATTCGGGCAGGCCCATGCACACTCCTGCCAGGGACAGCGAAGGTTGCTCTGCCACCTCTAAAGCAGGGGGTGCCAGTCTACGGGTCGGCATCCCACAGGACTTCCGCCCGTCGGGGGAGGTCTGAAGCACACACTCGCGGCTCCTCCGCGGTCCTCCAGCAGCTCTCATGAGGTGATGGACTCAACTCCCTCGCCCCCGCCGCAGTGGCGGCAAAGCTCTCTAGAGCGCAAAAAAAGGGATAAAGGCCCTATAACCGGTCCAAATGACCTACAAACATGGCATTTATAGTTCACTGGAACTGTCGTGGACTTTTAAACAACTACACTGACGTAACAGATATTTTAACTTCATTCTCTCCGGTAGCACTCTCTCCAGTAAACTTACCTAGAACCACAGAAAAAAAATATTCTTAAAAAGTACCAAGTCTTGCTGCGGCCGAGAAAACTGAAGCAGGCTTTCTGGAGACAACAGGATAGATAAGCGGGCGAGTTGGTGATACATAATGCAAAAAAAACAGCGCGAACAAACGGGGACTAGACGAAGAATACACAGGAACAAGCGCTGACTCTCAACTAAAGTTTAATCACAGGAAGCACACTTATAAAAGGAAACAGAAAACGAAAAAAACACAAAAACAGAACGCATGTGATACTATGTGATGTCCAGATATGCAACCTCACAGTCACGCAGGAGCAGGGATGGTTGGCTGACACATAATCTTGGTTTCTTTGTCATGTTATACGCCTCGATAATTTCCCTGGTCAACTGGTCGGGGTGTTTGTACAAAATGTCAGTAAAATGCAAGGACGGAAAACATGATTGACACTCTCGGCAATGATCAACTAGATTAGTGGAGCGATTAGATTCTAATGAATTGAGATGTTCTCCGAGTCGTGTGTTAATACAACGTCCCGTTTGCCCAATGTATATCTGACCACAGGATAGGGGGATTTTATAAACTACCCCTTTGGAGCACGGCACAAAACTTTTAGCGTGCTTAACACCACAGGACGCTACAGATTTCTTGGGGTTGCGGGACTTATTTTCTACTGCTGAACAAATTTTACGGAGCTTATTCGGGGCCGAAAAAACCACATCAACTTTATACCTATGGGCCACATTTTTAAGACCATGAGACAGGCGATGTACATAGGGAAGGACTGCGAACTTTTTCCGTTTCTGTTCTTTCTGTGAAGACGGCAGCAATGTCGGCGCTTTAAGCTTTTTAATTATTTTATTGCAACCCAAAGTGATAAGCTCTGCTGGATATCCTGCTTCCTTTAGTCTCTTAGCCTGATTATCAAAGCTTTCTTGCATAGCATGGTGACAAGATTTTGACAACGCAGATGACAAGGATGAAACAACAATTCCACATTTCACTACCTTAGAATGATGTGACTTATAGTTCAGCAGCGGTTTGTTGGCACGTGGCGCGTAATTCCAACACATGTGTCCCTTTCCCTCAGTCAAACATAAATCTAAAAATTGTATCTGGTTATCGACCGGTACCTCAGTGGTGAACTGTAAACCCCGTGCATTAGCTTTAAATGCTTCTAACACTGTAGACATGTGCTTAGCATAGTCCGTTTTTTCAATGAGGATTAAAAAATCATCGACGTATCTGAAAATTCGGTACGGCATTCCACACAAATCTTTCTGGATAGCTCTATCCACGAATGACAGAAAAATATCACTAAGCGCAGGCGCTACTTTAGACCCAATACAAACACCCGCTTTCTGGGTATAGAGTATGCCTTCCCATTCAACAAAGGTAGATTTAACATAAAAAGACAACAGCTCAAGGAACCCAGATACAGCAATACCACAAACACTTATAAACTGTTCTTCATCATTGTCCGAAGTGATGCAATCAGAAACAGCAGTCATCATTTCCTTGTGCGGCAGGGAGTAGTATAAATCTACCACATCAATGCTGAAAGCCGAGCATGAACCTGGGTTATGCGCCTGTAAAAACTTGACGACACACTCAGAGTTTGGTACCTTTTTTTTGCATTATGTATCACCAACTCGCCCGCTTATCTATCCTGTTGAATTTCATTTCTAGTACTACGGGCTCTGTTACGTACTCTAACCCTCTCCCTGTTGACCCGGCTGTCTTGGCCTCGTTGGTTGCTGTGTGTGTGTGCAAAGCTCGTGTATCCTCATGGCATGCAAGGAAAGGTTGGTGTCCACCAGAACTTCAAGTGATTTGCGGGTTCCTGCAACCGCCCAAAGGACATGCTCGCCGCGTATGTAAAATCCTGTCTTCGGAATGGAGGCACCAAGGCCGGTTTTTCAAGGACCGCCTGAGAGTTGCCTGTGAGCACAGCGGAAGTCTACATCACCATCCTCGTATGTACCGTGAATGGTGCAAAACCGTTGACGAGTGCACTGAGTTCTTGTGGAGCAGGGTTCGACCGAATCTCCCGTCAAGGAAAGGGACGTCGCAGAAACCAGGAAAAGTGATTGTACTTGGTGATACGCCACTACCAAAACCGCATGAAGCCCTTCTTCAGATGGGCCCAAAATTCTGTGTTGAGCCACACCTGCGAGGGGAAGAAAAGGTGACCATGGCGCGATCGATTTCTCGCCTGGCACCGGATGAGTCTCGACCCAGGTGCGTAGAGGAATGTACAGCGGTTTTAGCCAGGACCTCTACGGCGGTCAAGCATGGAAAGGGATTCGGATCACTGATTAACTTCCTTGTCTCGAATAACTTGCGACTGGTAACTGCGGATAAAGAAGGGTGTTTTGTAGTCATACCTGAATCATTATTTTCGGATAAAGCATTAGTAGCCATCGAGAAGAACTTTCAGCCGGTCTCGGCGAAGTTACAGAAGGTAAAAAGCAGAGCGGTGCAACTGCTTGAACAATTGAATCTGGAGCGACTTAAAGGGAGTGTAGTTAAGGCAAAAAGCAGCTGTTTAAAGATTTTCTTCTCTGCTAAGACACATAAAACGGGATTACCATTTAGGGCCATAGTGACGGAAAAGAGCACCTGGCAACACGAAATTTCTGGATATTTGCAGAAACATTTGGCAGCTTTATCTATTAATGATCCTTTTAAGGTACCAAACTCTGAGTGTGTCGTCAAGTTTTTACAGGCGCATAACCCAGGTTCATGCTCGGCTTTCAGCATTGATGTGGTAGATTTATACTACTCCCTGCCGCACAAGGAAATGATGACTGCTGTTTCTGATTGCATCACTTCGGACAATGATGAAGAACAGTTTATAAGTGTTTGTGGTATTGCTGTATCTGGGTTCCTTGAGCTGTTGTCTTTTTATGTTAAATCTACCTTTGTTGAATGGGAAGGCACACTCTATACCCAGAAAGCGGGTGTTTGTATTGGGTCTAAAGTAGCGCCTGCGCTTAGTGATATTTTTCTGTCATTCGTGGATAGAGCTATCCAGAAAGATTTGTGTGGAATGCCGTACGGAATTTTCAGATACGTCGATGATTTTTTAATCCTCATTGAAAAAACGGACTATGCTAAGCACATGTCTACAGTGTTAGAAGCATTTAAAGCTAATGCACGGGGTTTACAGTTCACCACTGAGGTACCGGTCGATAACCAGATACAATTTTTAGATTTATGTTTGACTGAGGGAAAGGGACACATGTGTTGGAATTACGCGCCACGTGCCAACAAACCGCTGCTGAACTATAAGTCACATCATTCTAAGGTAGTGAAATGTGGAATTGTTGTTTCATCCTTGTCATCTGCGTTGTCAAAATCTTGTCACCATGCTATGCAAGAAAGCTTTGATAATCAGGCTAAGAGACTAAAGGAAGCAGGATATCCAGCAGAGCTTATCACTTTGGGTTGCAATAAAATAATTAAAAAGCTTAAAGCGCCGACATTGCTGCTGTCTTCACAGAAAGAACAGAAACAGAAAAAGTTCGCAGTCCTTCCCTATGTACATCGCCTGTCTCATGGTCTTAAAAATGTGGCCCATAGGTATAAAGTTGATGTGGTTTTTTTCGGCCCCGAATAAGCTCAGTAAAATTTGTTCAGCAGTAGAAAATAAGTCCCGCAACCCCAAGAAATCTGTAGCGTCCTGTGGTGTTAAGCACGCTAAAAGTTTTGTGCCGTGCTCCAAAGGGGTAGTTTATAAAATCCCCCTATCCTGTGGTCAGATATACATTGGGCAAACGGGACGTTGTATTAACACACGACTCGGAGAACATCTCAATTCATTAGAATCTAATCGCTCCACTAATCTAGTTGATCATTGCCGAGAGTGTCAATCATGTTTTCCGTCCTTGCATTTTACTGACATTTTGTACAAACACCCCGACCAGTTGACCAGGGAAATTATCGAGGCGTATAACATGACAAAGAAACCAAGATTATGTGTCAGCCAACCATCCCTGCTCCTGCGTGACTGTGAGGTTGCATATTTGGACATCACATAGTATCACATGCGTTCTGTTTTTGTGTTTTTTTCGTTTTCTGTTTCCTTTTATAAGTGTGCTTCCTGTGATTAAACTTTAGTTGAGAGTCAGCGCTTGTTCCTGTGTATTCTTCGTCTAGTCCCCGTTTGTTCGCGCTGTTTTTTTTGCATTATGTCTCTGGAGACGCTGCTATTGTGGTCCAGGGGGGTGTTGCAACTCGGAAAATTGACCTAAAAACCTCATATGAGGCAGTTACTGTCACCGTCTTACATTTTAAAACTATTACTATATGTTCTATATATCTCGAACCACACTTAACAGTTACACTTCAGGACTTGCAAATAGTTTTAATACAACTACGGGAGCCATATCTTTTAGTTGGGAATTTTAATGCTCGCTCCTCTCTTTGGGGAAGCGAACAAACGGATGTCAGAGGCCGAATTCTAGATTTTATTCTCTGCAACAACGTCCGTTTCCTGAATACGGGCAAACATACTGCTCTCCAAGCAGTGGGAAAATGAGCTGCCTAGCTTTCTTTTTGTTCACCAAGGGTTTTTACCGATTTTAAATGGGATGTTCTTGACAACCCTTTTTGGAGTGATCATCTTGTCATTATCAGTAACATCCTCACCATCAATCACCTAAACCAAACCATGGTGCTGGAACTATGGCATGGCCGGCTGGGCGCTGTTCCAATAAAATGGCGCTTTGAAAAAAATATTTTCGGACGGCCTCGATGTTAACGAATTAGAGTTGTTCACCAAATGCATCATTGCCCCTGCTCACCAAGCCATTTTTGAGACTTCCGGAGGGGTGCGAAAGAATCAAAAGGTATGGTATACACGCGAATTTTGAGATGCAAAAAAGAAGCAGAACAAAGCATGGGGAATTTTCCGTCGATACCCCAAACAGGAAAACCTAACATTTTAAAAAGGCAAGAGCCAAACCTCGATATATCCGTCGTAACGCCAAGAAAGCTTCATGGCAAGGTTATATACCATAAACAGTTCCACTACATCAAAAAACATGTGGGAGCAAGTTCGCAAACTTGATGGCAAGTTCTCGCCTTTTCCAATTCCTTTCCTGACACCCCCTGATGCACAAATATTCACGAACAGGCCGACATACTTGGGAAGCACTTCTCCGATGTTTCTAGTTCACTGAACTATACTGACTTAAAGTACAAAACAGCAGAAAACAATTCCAACGAGTGGTTACACAAACGAACCCGGCAATAGGTTACAGTTCATGAACTTCGTAGAGTTTTAACTAACGGGAAAGAGACTTCACCAGGCCCTTACAAGATACATAATCAAATGTTCGCACATTTGCCAGAACCTGCGATAGAAGCACTGTTGAAATTTTTTAACAAAATCTGGGTGTCGGAGAAAATTCTCTAGGCTTGGAAAAAGGCAGTCATCGTACCATTCCTGCAACCTGGAAAACTCACAACCTATCCTACTAGTTACAGCCCAATAGCCCTTACCAGCTGCCTTGCAAATCCCTCGAAAGCATAGTGAATATTACGTTAATGTATACCCTTGAATCTAGCGAAATGCTCGACCACCACCAGTGCAGCTTCACAAAAGCTTGTTCAACGGTTGACCGTTTTGTCCGGCTTGAAAACGCTGTTCGAGAAGCATTCACACATAGACAAAACTGTCTGGCAGTTTTCTTTGACATGGAAAAAAAAAATTACGACACCACCTGGAGGTTTGGGGTTCTCTGTGACCTGGCAGATCTGGGTATCCGCGGCAGAATCTTAAACTGCCTGAAAGATTTCTTGTCGAACCGCACATTTCCAGTCCGCCTCGACTCAACCCTCTCGAAGAACTCTCAGGAGAACGGTGTACCTCAGGGATGCATTCTTAGCACTACACTTTTCATCGTAAAATTAATTCCTTAGCACAAGTAGTCCCAAAGTCTATTATGTACGCGGTTTATGTCCGTCACCACCAAATTGTGTGCACATCATCCAGCTTATTAACATTTGAATGACAAATGCAGCTCACATTAAACAACCTTAGTAATTTCGCAGACAAAAATGGTTTTAGATTTTCCCCACAAAAAAAAAGTTGCCGCCGTTTTCTCTCTCAGGAGAGGCCTAGCTGCAGCTCGATCCCACCCTGCACTTGAATGAAGACGTTTTTCCAATAAAACAAGAACATAAATTTTTAGGTGTAACATTCGACAAAAAGCTCACATTCTTCCCGCACATAAATAACTTGAAAGTCAAACCTTCTCGAGCTCTAAACACACTTAAATTGCTCTCACGAAGACACTGAGGTTCCGATAGGACGTCGTTTGCAAATTTGCCGCTCAGTAGTTCGTTCTACCTTAGATTATGGATGCATAGTTTATGGATCAGCGAGGCAATCATACCGTAAACGCGTGGATCCAGTTCATAATTTAGGTTTGCGCCTTTCCACCGGAGCATACAGGACGTAACCCATAAGCAGTCTTTATGCGGAAACCAACGAACCATCACTTATAGACAGAAGGACCATGCTCACATGCTTGTATATTTTAAAAATCCGTTGACTACGTATACACATATGTCACCAAATAGTTACAAAGTGCCCATCTAGAACACTATTGAACAACTAACCGTTAGCTATAAGGCCACTTCTGCGTTTTGGAGATGTGCGAAAACCTCGGCGTACTAGACACATTACCTGCCATTGATCGAATACGAGGTCAACGGTCTCCATGGTACAATTTTCCTGCAATCTTTGATTTCACTCTTACACAGTTCCGTAAAAAACTAACTCCACAACAACATATACTACAAGAATTCCTTGCACTCGATAAAAAAATAACAGTACTTTTACGGACTTTTACGCTGATGGTTCGAAAATGGATGTTTACATACGAAGCGCAGTAGTGCGAGGGAATTCGGGAAAAAAACAGTACGACTGCCACAGTGCGCATCCATCTTCACTGCAGAAAGTTACGCAGTCTATGTGGCCATAGAAAAGATAGTAAACGAGAACCTCCCGAACAGTATTATTTACACACACTCCTTAAGTGTACTTACAGCTCTACTCTGGAAACGCAATCACTCCTACACTTGGTGACATCATACACTACATAGTAACAGCCACAGCTCGAGGACAAAACATAAAACTCTGCTGGGTCCCGAGTCGTGCCGGAATAAAAGGCAACAAAAAAGATCTGTGTGCTGCTAAAGCTTGTGGCAAGGAAATAAAAATGTAAATAAACCCTTTAATGATTGCATGAAATTAGTAGAAAGGAAACTAAGGGAAATGTGGCAGTCGCCTTGGAACAGTGAAGTAAATAGACTACACTTGATAAAACCGGTTTTAGGTGAATGTAAGTAGTGTGTGCACCTGGAACGTTTCTAGGAAGTGATCTTATGCCGTTTCCGAATAGGCCACAGGCACCTTATGTCAACTTCTTGCTAAGAAAACAAGACAAACTTGTTTGCGAAAAATACAGAGATGAACTTACGGTTAACCATATTTCATTCTCTTACGTGTTAAACTGTAAAAACTAAAAAAGTATTTTACTTAATTTTATAATGAATGCATTCCTTTTCATCTAACACTGCTCTTAGATGATAATGCTATTGTTGACATACCTTCTATTTTTAGCTTTTTAAAAGAAGCAGACATACTTGAAAAACTGTATCTTTTGAACCACTGCCTCGCCTTATTGCATCATACACCTTCAGCCAATGAAGGCTGAGGTTTTTATTTGATTGGTTGGGAGCCTCAGGATCCTTGCCCGTCCAACGATAGCCACTGAGGCTACCTGACCTTCTTTAAGGCTTTTACAATTAGCCTTTTTCATATTTCTTCCCCTATGTTATTACTAGACACAATCTTTTAGGCCATCTACACCACCAAAAATATTTCACATGTGTAACCATTCTGCAGGGAACATATTCTATACCTTGAACTTGGCGCATGATGGCCTTAGCTGCCTATGTGCCATAAAACCCAACACAACAGGTCAAATATTCATCCATATAACAAAACAGTCGCTCTGCCCATTTCCTCATTAGTGCGTCCTTGGGTATTAAAGTAAGGCAGATAATGATGTTCTGCTTTGTTTTTCGTTAAGAAAAGACCTTGAACATTGTAACGATGATATGTGCGATTGTATCTAATCTCCGCTCTGCTCTTGGGCAGATTGGAGTGGATTACATGGACCGCCAAAAGGCCGCATTAATTACACAATAAAATTTCGTCCGTTCATAGTGATGCCAGGTAACCTATTTAATGTTTCGCAATCATTGAGAAGGTGATAGTTTTTTTTTCTGGACCTCAAGTGGGCCGCTTGACTGCTACTCTAGATTATACCGTCTCCTACGTTTTCTGGGAACCTGAAATTAATTTGAATTGTTCTGTCCAGTGAGGCTTGAGTTCAATTGCGGGAAGTATCAGTTCAGATGCCGCCAGCTCACCTCCCTTGGTAGTCTTGTACGTGTCATTGGAGTATGACCGGACCCTGTAGAATCCATACCGAGAGACTTGTCTAGTGAAGGGCTTGCTGAGCTTTTCAGGCCTTTGTTCCTGTTTCCGCCGTTTGGTTAAACATTTCGCCGCCCTAGAACGTCCACCCAAGAGGACAATCAGGAAAGATTTATTTAACCTTGAGCCTGTTGGCCGCAGACGATTTTTCATCCCTCATACACGTTGCTGACCCGATTATACTAGCTATACTTTGGTGTTTTGGTATTGGAAGTTTGCAGCAATGCCATCGGACAAATGACCGGTGCTAACTTTGCCCAACAAAAGCTGTATCATGAACATCCCATTCGCCTTCTTTCAGCCGCCAAGTGAAATTAACCCAATCACTGAGCAGGTGTATTTATCCCATGAGTGGGCGTAAGTGCGAAAGTACTACCTCACGGGGGGAAACCCAACCAAGAATCTTGAAGCTTGCAGGACCGTGAGGGTGCAGAAATAAATATTTCCGCGATTTGGTTTCGAACCCGCGGCGGCGCGAGCAAATCAGCTTAGGCCCTATGCAAAACTGCTGCCATCTATTGAAGAAAAGCTAAACCGACGGAACGCCGCCATGTTTGAGGATGTGCGTGGCCACTATGTGCTCTAGCTTTATGCGCGTATTGCGATTGCTTCCTTGCGTAAAGTGCTCGTCGAAAAGTTGTTTTCCTGGCGAATTGAGGATGCAGGATGAGTGATGAGTGGTATTCACCACAAATACAGTGCCGCAGTAATACCTGGTTTTACATCTGCCCTGCTCAAACACTTCTCCACTTATAATGCTGGTCTTCATAACCCTGTTACCTCTGTATATACACCCCAATTGCTTGTGAGCGCAACTCATTAAAGAATTGGTACAAGTTAAGGTGCACATTACGCAAAACATTATGTAAACAGGTGGGGCTCAGTTCCAAAATACTGTACTATTTTCTTCAACTAGAATTCCTGGCATGCTTTATGCTAACATTACCGTGGAAACTCCTTGATACGGTTTCCACGGGCACTGAAAATAAAAGCGTATTATTCGAAAATCGTACTATCCAAAAGGGGGCTCCAAAAGATAGCGAATAATACATACTTGGCACAGAACTTGCCTTTATTAAAGTACTTTAAAATAATCCGTCACTTTGTGCTGCACTTTCTGTTTTTCGATGTCCTGCTGCAAGCTTTTTTGGAACTCGTAGAAACGAGTAGCGGTTTCACAACTGAGCTCTGCATAGGCGCCAAAGCCACGTCGCACGTCCAAAGGTTCGAGTGCACTGTCAGTAATCTGGCGACTTGGTTGTCATCATTGTCGCCCGCGCTCCTCTTCAGCGGTAACATTTCCTACGATGCCTTGGACTGGGCATAATTTCTATATCGCCAGTTGGCCGTCCACCGATAAAAACTCTCCCGGAGACACGTCAGCGTTGCCATCACCCCAGCTGGAGAGTCAATCTCTGCGTCGTCATCTTCGTTTTCCACCATATCGCCAGACGCACAAAAAAAGCCACACTTCTTGAAGCAGTTGGCTATAGTTTCCTGTTTGACGTGACCCGACGACATCGCCAGAAAATGCATGGCAACGAGAAGGTCCACCTTCAAGATGGCATCTTTCCGGTCAATCTTGGCCAAAAAGTTTGGAACCAACAAGCTTCTAAAGCGAAATTTGGCATTTTTTATGATACCTGCATCTAGCGGCTGCTAGTGACTGGTGCAGTTGGCCGGCAAGAAGATTACCTTCACGTTTTGCAACCGCAAAGTATAGACAAGTTGCGCGGCACAGTTGTCAAGAACGAGAACTTTATGATTCTTAGTACACATCGGGGCATCCAGAAAGGTGAGGAACTCTGTGAAAAAACCTCCAGTCATTCATGCCTTCCTATTCGCTTGGTAAACGACAGATAGGCGCGGGTTACGCAAGCAGCGTGGCTTCCAGAACTTTCCAATGATATTAGGCTTAAGCTTCTCAGTTCTGTCAGCGTTGCAGCACTACAATACCATAACTCTTTCTTTGCTTTCTTTTTCTCCTTGATACGTCACACCTTTCATGCTGAGACTTTTCTCGGGCTGAAGGTTGATGAACAATCCAGCTTCATCTGCGTAGAACACGTCTCTTGGCTGGCACTGCAAAATCGCCGCTGGGAGAGTCGAAAGCCAGTTGGAGATCTGATCTTGGTCAGTAGACTTCGCTTCGCCGGAAATGATCTTATACCACAGGCTATGCCGTGTTTTGAAATGGTGGAGCCACCCGCCCGAAGCTTTGAAATCGTCGCTGCCCAACAAGAGTGCATCTCGTCTGCTTTTTCGCGAACAGCAGGCCCGTCTGCGTTTATGCCCGCTGCCCTTACTTTTCTGAACCATGCCAGTAGGATTTTTTCCATCTTGCCATGCGGGCGCCCCTTGTTTTTTTCACGCTGGCACCGAAGACTGGTATCTTTCCCAGCCTGCTGTAGAGGAACTCCTGGCTTTCTTTAACAAAATATTCATAGAAGCAAAAATACCCCAGGAATGGAAAGAGCCGTCATTGTGCCATTCCTGAAACCTGGGAAACCAACAACTTCCTCTGAAAGCTATAGGCCAATAGCACTTCCAAGCTGTCTCGGAAAATCATTTGAAAGTGTCCTAAATATAAGGCTAACATTTGTCCCTGAATCTCGCGAACTTCTCAACGTCCACCAATGCGGCTTTAAAAAGGAATGCTCAACAACAGTCCATCCTGTTGGTCTCGAAAACACAATTAGAGAAGCGTTTATACACAAACAGGACTGCCTCGCCGTCTTCTTCGATATGGAGAAAGCATATGATACAACTTGGAGGTTTGGGATCCTCTGCGACCTAGGCGATCTAGGTATCCGCGGTAGGATGCTAAACTGCCTCAGTGACTTCCTTTCAAACTCTTCTTTCTACGTATGCCTAGGCTCAACGCTCTGAAGAAAAGTCATTCAGGAAAATGGAGTATATCAGAGGTGTATATTAAGCAGAACCCTCTATAATAAAAATGAATTCCATAGCTAAATTAATCCCCAAGTCCATCATGTATTCAGTCTACATCGATGATCTTCAAATAGCCTGCACATCCTCATACAAAACACCATGCGAGAGACAAATACAACTGTCGGCAAACAAACTAACGACATGGGCAGATAAAAATGGTTTCAAGTTTTCCACGCAAAAGTCAGTAGCTGTTCGGTTCTTGATGAAAAGAGGACTGCACACTGATCCCACCTTTTATCTGAATGAAGCCACAATACCAGTAAAAGTTGAGCACAAATTCTTGGGTGTAACTTTTGATAAAAAACTCACATTCCTGCCACACATAAACACTCTCAAAAAGAAAGCTTCTAAATTCCTGAATATACTAAAATACTCTCACGAAAATACTGGGGCTCCGATAGGATATGTCTGTTACAAATTTATAGCTCTGCAGTAAGTTTTACCTTAGATTATGGTTGTATAGTTTATGGATCAGCGAGACCATCGTACCTTAAGCAACTGGATCGAGTACATAATTTCGGCTTGCGTCTTTCCACTGGTGCATACAGGACGTCACCCATAAATAGTCTATGTAGAAACCAATGAACCATCACTTACAGACCGACGAGCCATGCTCACTTGCTCGTACATTTCAAAAATTCATTCACTGCACAAACATGTTTGTTATCCCATCGCTACAAAGTGCCCATCTAGAATACCCTTTAACAATAAACCGCCAGCTGCCAGGCCACTGCTCTTGCGATTTGAAGAGATGTGTCAGAACCTCGGTATACTAGACATATTGCTAAGCATTGCTCGAAGGCGAGGTCCACTGCAACCATGGTGTAATTTCCCTGAAATCTGTGATTTAACTCTCGCACAGTTTCGCAAAAAAAAACAAATTTAAGAATAAGCTATAATGCTAAAATGTCTTACATTCAAGGAAAAATACAGTACTTTCACAGCATATTATGCAGATAGGTCAAAAACAGAAGCGTACGTTGGGAGCGCAGGGGTACACGGGAATTGGAATATAATAGTAAGACTTCCACAGTGTTCATCCATCTTCACTGCCGAATGCTACGCCATCTGTGTAACCATAGAAAAAAGAGTAAAGGAGAACCCCGCCAACAGCAATATTTACACAGACTCGCTAAGTGTGCTTACAGCCCTTCATTCTAAAAATGCAATAACTCCGCTGCTGGGCGACCTCATACACAACATTACAACAGCCATAGCTCAAGGACAAAACATAAGACTGCTGGGCACCTAGTCATGTCGGCTTAAAAGGCAACGAAAGAGGAGATTTGTGCGCTGCTCAAGCTTGTGGAAACCGTATTAAAAATGTAAATATGCCCTATAAAGATTGCATAAAATTTCTACATTGTAATGCAAGGAAAAAATTGCAGTCCGCTTGGAACAACGAAATAAATAACAAACTACACCTTAGAAAACCAGTTTTAGGCCAATGGAAGTCATCTGTAGACCAGAAACGTTTCAAGGAAGTCCTTATCTGCATCTCCGCATAGGCCGCACACACATTACACACAACTTTCTGCTTACGAAAAAAAGACAAACCAGTTTGTAC
The DNA here is from genome assembly GCF_052857255.1 of Amblyomma americanum. Classification (NCBI taxonomy): domain Eukaryota; kingdom Metazoa; phylum Arthropoda; class Arachnida; order Ixodida; family Ixodidae; genus Amblyomma; species Amblyomma americanum. The sequence continues at coordinate 115,707,236 of NC_135498.1, forward strand.
ATGTGTAGATGAACTTACAGTTAATCACAATTTATTTTCTTGCTCGCAGCTGGAAAAGCTAAGAAAAGAGTGCTTTTCTCCATTCTGTAACCAATGCATCCCTTTTCACCCAGCACTGCTCTTAGGTGAAAATGCAATTGTCGACATGTCCTGCATTTTTACATTTTTAACAGAAGTTGGTGTTCTTAATAAGATGTGAGACATGACCCAGTGCTTCGCCTGATGCACCTCTGCCACTTTCTCATTCCCGAGAAACGGGCTTAGGTTTTGTATTTGATTGGTTAGGGGCCTCCAGTCCTAGCACAGCCAAGGACGGCTGATGAGGTTATCCGACGTCATTTGAAACTTTTAATATTGGCCATTTCTCGATATTGATTTGCTCTCAATACTAGGTAAAAGAAAATAACTTTTTAAGCTTTCAACACCGCCATTTTGTTTATCGGTGTAAAAATCTCCAGAAAACAATTTCTTATACCTTGAGTTTGGCGCATGATAGCCTTAGTTGCTTATGCATCATTAAACCCAACACAATCAAACGTTTCCGTCATGGGGAAAAAAACTTGAGGAGCTGCTGCCGTTAGTACCTATCATGCCATCTGACGTACTCCTGCGAAGCTACTCTGGCGAGCTCACACCAGGTCGAGGTAAAGCGGATGTCACAGTGCAGTTCCGCGACATAAAAGCAGTTTTACCTTTGTTTCTGACTGGGGAACGTTCACCTACTTGTGGGACGAAATTGGATTCAAGAACTGGGCACTGACGTTGCTCTCGTCCAAGCTGACGTTCATGCGGTTTCTGATGTTGGGGGCCCTTGTTCAAGCATTTCCTGAGGTTTTTGAGCAGTGCCTTAGAATTTTCAAGGGCCCAAAGGTCAAAATCCACATCCAGCAAGTCGCTGCACCCTGGTTTTTTAAGCCACGCCCACTACCCTTTGCTCTCAAGGATGAGGTGTCACAAGCCCTTCAGCGCCTACAGAGGAAAGGCATCCTGGAGCCAGTTGCTTTTTCGGCATGGGCTGCACCAATTGCACCAGTGGCTAAGAAGGATGGACGCGTCAGATTTATGGAGATTTCAAGGTTACCATTAATCCAGTCGCTGTGGTGGAAAACTACCCGATTCCAAGAATTGAGGACTTGTGGGCCATGCTGTCAGGAGGTGAAAGTTCACCAAGCTGGATTTGAGGGACGCCTACCAGCAAATGGTCATTGAGGAAGCTTCCAGAAAGTATGTCAATTTCCACACACATGAGATTATTCCAGTACACACGTCTTCCTTTTGGTGTGTCATCGGCACCAGCCTTGTTCCAAAGGGAGATGGAGAACCTTTTCCGGGGCTGCCACATGTCGAAGTATATTTTGATGGCATCCTTATCACTGGCTCGAATGATGCAGAGCAACTTCGAAACCTCAATGATATCATGTCTCGACTCCGTGATGTTGGGCTTAAGTGGAAGTTCGACGAGTGCAATTTTTTCATCGAGCAAGCTGAATACCTCGGACACATCATAAGCAAACAAGGGCTGTCTCTAAGTTTGAGCAAGGTATCTGCCATCCTTCATGCACCTGCACCCTGTGACGTCAAGGAACTCCAAAGTTTTTTGGGACTTGTGAACTTGTACAGGCATTTTCTGCAAAAAATTTCCATACGCCTCCGTCCTCTGCATTTGCTTCTCATAAACGAGAAGAAATGGGTGTGGGAAAAAGAGCAAGAAAACGCATTCAGTGCAGTGAAGCAGTTAATAGCGTCAGCACCAGTCTAAGTGAATTTCGACCCAGAAAAGCCATTTTGTCTCAGCTCTGATGCCTCTCCGTATGGGATTGGCACAGTTTTGGCACACCGAGAATCTGATGGTCGAGAACTGTCCATTACTTTTGCCTCCATATGTTTGTCTCGTGCAGAGTAAAACTATAGCCAACTTGACAAAGAGGCAGTAGCCTTCGTATTTCGAGTTGAAAAATTCATCAGTACTTGTGGGGAATTTCTTTCGCTGCTTATACGGATCATAATCCATTACTGGGATTACTGAATGATGACAAGCCCGTTCCAGCGCAGGCATCGCCAAGACTAGTCAGGTGTGGATTGAAACTTCCTGCATACAAGTACAAGCTTGTGTACAAGCCTGGTCTGGACATAGGTCATGCAGATGCCCTCAGTATGTTGCCGTTGCCAGGAAACAACATGGATCCGCCCACACCTGCTGAAACGCTCATGCTTGAACAAACATATCGAGGATTGCTGTCACCTGCCATTGTGGCACAAGCTACAAAAAATGATCCACTCTTGAGCCATGTAGCTCTCACTGTCCTGCGAGGGGAAGGACTTCCAGCAGGATGAGAACGAAATTCATTCACAGCAAGGAGCAGCGAACTCAGCCTCAATGAAGGTTGCTTGCTGTGGGGTTCCAGAGTTGTTATCTTGAAATCCTGGCATTGAGAAAAGTAAGAAAATTGCCAGAAGTCACGTCTAGTGGCCAGGAATTGATGGCGACATTGCTAAGAGCGTGAAGAGCTGTGCTACCTGCCAAGTTTACCTGCGTGCACCGCAACGCATTCAGCATACGCCATGGCCATTTATTCAGAGGCCCGCGTCAAGGCTTCGCGTAGACTTTGGGGGCCCATTCATAGCTCATACTATCCTGGTCATTGTTGACGCCTACTCAAAATGGGTCGAAGTTTTCCCAGTCACATCAGCGTCAGCGGATGTTGTTACCAATTCATTCCGAACAGCATTTGCACAGCATGGACTGCCAGACCTCATCGTGTCCAATAATGGACCTGCCTTTGCAAGTTAGCAATATTAGGAATTCTTGACACGTAATGGAATGCGTCGCATGCTTGTATCTCCCTACCATCCAGCTTCGAATGGTGCGGCAGAGCGCGTCATACAGACTGTGAAGACCAAGATCAAAAAGAACGGACCTGGATAATTTCAAACCCAGATTTCGCGGTTCCTGTTTCATTACAGAACCACACCACATGAAGTCACAGGCATAGATAGCACCGTGTGAAAATGTTCAAGACACCTTTGGATGTTCTTCGCCCAAGTCTGCATACTTCAGTGCTGCTGAAACAGCTCAGACAGAAGCTGCAGGTCGATAAAGGGCGCCGTTCTTCTCCATTGCCAAACGTGGGAGACCACGTATTCGCAACCAACTTTTTGCAGGGGCAACCGTGGGTACCTTCACGTGTTGCAAGCACCACAGATCAGTCAGCAGCTACAGTCTCTCAGTGACGGTACTGTCTGGCATAGACACGGAGGCCACCTTCGCCCTCAATCCGAAGAAATCTCCGAGCGAACCGCTGGGACTCCTGTGACACAAAACGCTTGCAGCCATCCAGCAACGGTGCCTGACACCGACCTAGCTGTTTCTGCAGACTCTGAGCCAGCCTTGAGCGCGTGACTAGTGACACAGAAGAGACAACTATGAATGTTACTAGTGTTATGAACGGGATGCACACCAGCCGAAGACGATTAAAGCGAAGATTGCATCAACAGGGATGACCACGCGGTAGCGGCAATTTCGACAAGTCGTTTGACCCCTCGTTGACCCCACGAAAAAAAGGGTGTCTCTGGGAATCCACCTGCGGGATCTTTCCCACGCTCTTCACGAGGGAGGGAAATGACCTTCCCTTTGTCTGGTTCGCCGCGAGACGCTACCGACAACGGACAAGACGACGGAGGCAAGAGGAGAACGGCGCCTTCCTTTATTTAACCGCGTATGACGAGAGCCGTCCCGACCGGAGAGAGAGCCCGCCAAGGTTGTAGCAATTGGCCACCACGTGGTGAGAGTGCGGAACAGGCGACCTGAGTGAGAACGAATGCTCTAGGCCTTGGTGACAAGGCTCAACCAGTCGCTCGACGATATGAACTTTTATTTGTGACTGTTTGCTCTTTCCTTTCGTAACATATGTGAATAAGTTTCTTCAAACTGCCAGTAAACCTGTTTGTGTTTTCGTTCTCAAATGTCAGCTTCCATCCTTCCCCATCCCTTCTCTGGCCAAACAACGCTACCCTGCATCACAACAGCCGGTCATGCTACCTGGCCCGTAACAACTGGTACCATCGGTGGGAGAGAAGCGAGTTATAAGAACTGGTTGCCAGCGGTGAGATGCCGTGCTATCCGAGTTATGACACTATTGACTACGCTAGTAGTAACGCTATATCGATATCGAGAAGACATTTTTAAGAGGCATAGCATAGCTTGTGCTAAACAACAAAGGAACTTCATTCTAGTCGTCTTAAACCATTATTAGGCAAACTTTTATAGCTCCTATAACGAAAGTACTTTAACAACAAGTTTGCTGTATATTCTAATGCATTGAGTGCCTTTTCTTGTTTTGAATTCCAATTCTACATTTATAAATGCGTTAACAATATAAAATTCATACCTTTGCAATAGGCTTCTTTAACTCAGCTGTCACTGTTGACTTACATAACATAAATGCCGGGTTAAAATTTGAGGCTGTAGTAGCATTCACTACCATCTAACAGGAAATAAGAGCTGCCGTTTTTATTTTTCTGTTATAAAAGCATTTGCTTCATTTTTTGGTGTTCTAAGTGAAAACTCAACAGCTCTAGAAAAACACTTGAGGTTCTGTGCCTTGGACAAATAATGTGCTAGTGCAGTCATGGAATCTGAAAAATTTCAGTGTTTAATTGCCATAACCAGAGTCGTGCGTTGCTACACTGCATTCTTCATCTAGAAAAGAAAGCAGTGACATAAGTGATAAGCATCACTAATAGTAATTTAAATCCGATGTAACATTGCTACTGAAGTATTACGTTCTTCCGAGGGGTCCACGGAGGCAGCTAAAAGAAAAAAAATGGCGGTGGTTTAGCTCTCGTTAAACCTGGGGTGACGCGATAGCTACAGTTGGCCGAGTGGAACTTACTCAGTCGAATACAAAGTCAGTCTTTCGTCGCTCCGTTTCGCTGAGCCTTCCTTCTTCATCTTCGTCCCACTTAACACGACGCATGTGCACAGCTATTCAGCTATTGCTGCTCTGTTTCGCCGGCTCGCCGCGCCGCCGGCAGCAGCAGCTGCTCCGCACAACGTGGCTGGTCACGTGACCAACGACGTGGTGGTGGCGCCGCTGCCACCGTCACTTGCCACGCTGAAGGTTCGAAATGCTACCGTAATGTAGCTATCGCTAGAAAAACATTCATCAGTCACCTGGCTTTTTGATCAAGGAAACTGCTTACATTGACTTGCTGACGTTCCAAGAAAACTGAGGTGGTAGTGGTGGCTGAGAAAGGCTCATGCTGGCATCTGTAATAAAAAGGGTTATAAGTATTGCAGCTGTTTGCTCAAAAGTGCTTGCATTTGCATGCTGATGTCCTAGGAAACCTTTGCACTGGCTTTGGTGGCTGAGAGAAGTCAGCATAGCGAACTGGTTTATAAATTCTCCGTTTCCTACTTTCATCATTAGATTCCAGGTCAGATGTGTACTCTACCAGGCCGAGCTTTCTCTGACAGTCTTTATATTTGTCTAATCAAAATACAGAATGGGGTGCTATTTCATCGGCAAATTGTCTGCTTGCATCCAGAGGCTGGATTTCTCGGTTTGTATTTCTTGAAGATTTGACAGAATCATTTAGGTGTTTATATAATCAATTTTCACTCTTTTTTCCTTCCGGAAATAATTTACATGCATGGATTGCCTTTTTTTCGGCAATATAACATGATATATTACTGTGAAAATGTGAGTTGACATATCTGCACTCGGGTGTTGAGCCGGAGTGTGGATATCCTACATGTTGAGATGGGACCTCCGCAGATTGTATGGCAGTCAGAACATGCCACTTTATAGTGACCACTATGCACTATTTCGAGCGTCCTTGGACTGAATAGCACTGAATTCGTAAATAATGTTCGGATACGACTTCGAGCCTCAAAGCCTGCAAAGGTGTTTAAGGGAGCAAAATGTATAACCTTGTACTTTACCAAACAGCATGAAGTCTCACTGTGCTTCTTGCTTCCATACGTTATTCCTATCCTTTGACATAATATAAACTATTGCCTGATAGCCACTTAGCTCCCGTGTGCACATGAATGCTAACCCTTTTTTATTAAAATCAAAGAAAAATTTCAATTAAGCATACTTTAATGCTTTTTCGATTTAATATAAGAAGCCGAACCCCACCTTGTAGCACTTGAAAGATTATGAATCTTACCGTATGTTCCCTTTACCGCAACCCACAATGTCTCCTAGTCTGAACCTGATTCCTGGCACTTCTTTATAAGTGCCACCTTATTCCCTGGGCCGGGGGTGTCCGAAACCACCTCCTAGCTACAACCCACGTTTCTGGGACAAGCTCGACAGTTCCTTCGTCAATGAAGTCAACGATGCAGTACCTGATCTATAATATCACTTCATGTAGTCACCTGTAGTGCACAAAAGCACGAACAGAGGGAACAAATACTGAACAAAACGTCACATTACAAAAAGCATATGGACATGGCCTTCAACACTACAGATTTTGCAGAAATCAGGGCAAAGCATAAATAGTGGGAAGCGAAAATTCTGCTGGACAGCACCAAACATCTGAGCTGGCCTAAGCACATAGGTATGTACTGCCAGTCAAGTAAAATATAAATTAAACCTTAGTTCAGGGACACTGAAGTCTTTTAGATTTTAATTTTCACTTAAATTATAGAAGACCGCTGCCTGAAAGTGTTAATAGACTGCCTGTGTTTCTTTGCCAGCAGCTAGTATTTGTGCACCCTTATATTAAAGCTGAATTTATCCTGCTGACATTTATGTGGTGTTGGCAGCACACAGGGATACATGCTATTGTACGGAGATTAACTCAGATGAACACAGCACATTGCTTAAGCATAAAACATTACATGACAGACATCTGAACTCTGTATTGGTCGACAATCCTCAGAAATTATATATTTTTGAGATTTATATATCCCAGAGTTTATTATTTGCATCAAGTACAATCTTAAGCTCATTTTAGTGACGCCGGCGGACAGGATCTAGGCTGGCCGGCTGGCCACCCAAGTAGGACTGAAATATTACCTAATGTTACATTTTTTATGGTCAATTGTTATTTAATGTGTTCAATGTCTTTTTTACAATGGTTATGGTTATGTTACATATAAACGTTAAATAACCTTTACCGAACAACATAAAGGTAACATTCTCGAAAATGGTGAAGGAGCCCTGCACAAGCATGCAGTGCCTGCCAATTGTGCTGGCACACAACTTGCAACGTTTTGCGAGAACCAGCAATGAGGACGGCACTTCAGTGCTACTATAGAGCACAACATGCAACTCGTATTCACTCACCCCAAAAAGATACCATAAAGTCAAGCTTATATACCAATTACTGAGGGATGGCTCATGAATGATAGTGGGGAATGGGTAAATAACCAAAGGTTTCTGAAAATATAATGGGGCTGTGCATGCATGCATTCTTTGGCGAGCACTATATAAGAGGTGTGGTTGCAAAGAAAACATCTTTACTGTAAAAACAGTAGAAAAGCTCTGGATATCAGTGCGCCGAAATGCATTTGTAATGTTGTTGTATAGCTATGACTCTAACATTATAACAACGTTTCGAAGATTATATTAAAACAATGTATTGTTTAGAGCGTTAAACTAGCGTTTTCTATATAACACACAATGTTATATGTTAATATCGAACGGTAATGTAACATTACAATGGAACATGTTACATTACTGCAACTTAAGATTTTGTAACACTATTCTGATTGTCAATGCTACCAGGGCAGCAGCAGGCTTGGTTAAAGCTTGGTACTTTACGTTCGTACCAGGAAAGACAAAAGAGCCATGCCATCAGAAAGGCTCCCTGCTATATTTTCGGCAACAACAAAGCCTGCGGGCACGCCGGGCAACGAAGTGCGCTGTTCCCTTGCTTCCCTGGTCGTCGCTAAGCCTAGCTGGGTTCACATCGATGCTGCAGCTGAGGGCGCTTCGGAACTGACCAGCATGCCACCTCTTTACTGGGAACTCTTCCCAAAATAAAATAAAAATATACTCGATATCCGCGACGCCTTCAGCAGCGGATCTGGCAGACACCAGGCGAGCCACATCGACCAATAGCAGCAAAGTGGCAGTGGGATGAAATTTGCTTCTACCGCAGTTATCACTTCTCCGAGCAACTCGGTATTGGCCAACGATCCTCAATAATGATAAATTTTAGAGCGCAGCTCTTATGCGCCCGTTCGTGGGTTCAGCCGCGTCGCCGTCGGTGTAACCGAGCGCGAGGCGGTTGTGCGGCGCGAAGGAAAGTACCGCCGCTCGCTCATAGATGGCACCAGAGTGGTGCGCGGCTAGGGGAGGGAAGGATTGACTGCGGCGGCGCGCGCACCCACGCTCTGCTTCCCCTTTGCTTCTTCGCAGTCGCGCCACGCTCTGCTCCTTTGGCGGGTGGTACTATGAAATATGTTGCAGGCGAGAGATTGTCCGCGTCGGCCACGCCACTCGCAACGTTGTCTTCCTAGTATAAACCGTCTGCTTATGAACCATGCAATGCAGCAGGAGGTTGAACATATCTCCATTTCTCCGTGCACAAAGTCACCTTCATGACAAAGACTGGGAGAGGAATGGCACTTGAAGAAAAATGTCCGTGGAAAATAATGTGCTTTCCAGCCGTGCGTATACACTCGCATCTCTCGAATTCTTTAGCTCAATATATCGCAAAATCAAAACACCTACCGAGCTGCGCTGAAATTTCGCATTAGGGAGTATCGTAATCACCCTTATAATTTTTGACTTTCACCTATATTAGGTGTTTTTATGGATGTAAACAATACTAGCGCACTTTTTCGATCCCAGCGGCTGGCATTCAGACTGGCAGGCAGTACTGAGAAGCGCACCCTACGTTTCAATGACTCTAGAGCTCTCCGCGCTCGCACTGGGCGCAACGCGGCACACGTGGTTCGTCGTTGATATCTGCCTGGTTGGGCGAGCTGCGACCGGTCGTTGCGGTGCCGTTCGCAATGGCGCCTCGTAGTGAATCGCACTCGCTGTCCCAGCTGCCGCGGCTCTGTCGCGTCGTTTGTGCCTGAAAAATTCCGGGAGCACCAGCGGCAGAGGCCTCGAGCTGTTCCGTCAACCCGCAGAACCGGCACTCCCCCTCTAGCCGCGTGAGCCTGCCGATAAGCGGGAGCTAACAGATAATGCGGTCGCCTTTTACTCTTAACGTGAAGCTTAAGTGTCCTCCAAGTTTTTACGGAAGCAGCTGTTTGTAGAGACGATGTAGAGCACACTTTTCTTGGTCGGAGTTGTCACATGAACAGTTCAGCGTGCAGAAGCTGGCGGAACGCTTGATGCGAGTTCGAATTTATGAAAGAAATTATGGAAATCACCAATCACTCAACAACTGTTAGAGTTAAAAAAAACAGAATGCGTTTATTCCATCTTGTAATTATTTTAGTTCCATTGCTCGCATGATCAATGCGTTTGGTCGCAGTCTCATGCCATCAGTCACAGGACCGTAATCGTGGCGTCGGAACGCCTTATAATGTGTCTCGATTTTTTCTTCTGTCGCCTTTCGGCTCAGACATTTGGCTGGCCTCCGCTGACGATTTACCGCCGGCAGCTTTTTTTTCACACATGATGGAGGGACCACAAGGACGACTGCAAACTAGAAACAGATTTTATATTGCAGGAAGCATATGTGCTGTACGCGGTGGCTGTCCGCGCGCCACTAGGCGAGTTAGGCATTCGCCGCAACACAATACCTCGCACCAGAGGCACCGCTATAGGGGTCGGATACAGTTCAAGTCTGCAGTGAAGCCCCACCTAAATTCATAATCTCTACACACCTGCTGCATTGGCTCAGTGGTTAGGCGTTTGACTACTGAGCCGGAGTACCCGGGTTCGAAACCGACCGCGGCGGCCACGTTTCGATGAAGGCGAAACGCAAAAAGGCACCCATGTGCTGTGCGATGTCAGTACACGGTTAAGGATCCTCAGATTGTCAAAATTATTCCAAAGCCCTCCACTTCTTCCTGTCTTCTTTCACTTCCTCCTTTATCTCTTTCTTATGGCGCGGTTCGGGTGTCTACCGAGACACGTGAGACAGTTACTGCGCCATCTCTTTTCCTCAAAAACCAATTTTAATTGTCAACACACAACTTTCACGACCGAAAAGCAGTATGTTTTTTAAACATTTCTTGGCACCTAAACGAGAAGCTAATCGATGACTAAATAGTAAGCAAGAATGTTGATGCCTCTTGGTGCTTTCATGCAGTCAAACATTAGGTGTTTTCGTTTGCTGTTGTGATTGGTCCGCAGAGTAATAGAGGCCACCGGAGATGACTGTTACCAAACTCCTGTCTTCTTCTTTTTTTATGTGTCTAGCATAGATGCTGAACTTGCTGATTCTGTCCAGTGAGGATGGACACTTAAAAAAAAACACCCTAGTGAAGAAGCAAACCATCAATCGGAAACGAGAACCGAATGCGGCCGTGGTTTGCAACCGGAGCACTGGCGGACAGTCCGAATTACATTCTCCAAACGGATGCGGTGCGTGCGATAGCAGTTTTAATGAGCACCCTTCATCACTGACACAGCTGTTGTGGGGACGCCTATATTAATGAAATCGCTAGGACATCCGCATGTTCGTTTAAAAGAGCGCTCAGGACTGAGAAGCCCAAGATGCCAGGGCACAGTTGTAAATAGGTAGCATAAAACGCAGATATTCCATGTCACCCATATCAACCAGTGAAGCTTCCTGTACCCGTGTATTGCTCGGTTAGAAGTTTTGCACAACGTTTAACAGCGTAATGCTGTTCATGCGTAAAAGAAAACCGAGGTAGGATACACTGAGAGTGATCACATGCCAAGGACACTTTTTTAAACAATATTTGCACGGAGTCCCAAGGAAGCGCGCCCGAATTCCGCAAGAAGAATAATCGAGATTTCCAACGCTAAATCCGTCTATGATGTTAATAGCACGCTTGTCCGATTATTGTCAGATCAGGAAGACAGACGCTCGTGGCATGGTGACCAACGAATGATCCCTTTTAATATTCTGTCGCGCAGTATATACATATTAGAATGGGCAGAGAAAAAGGAAGAAAAATAATGTTCCCCAGCCCGCACCGCCTAAGGCACAACGGGCTAAAGCGCAGAATATACAGCCAGAATGGACACATGACTTGTTAGAACTGCGTGAAGGAAATGAAGGCATAGCGCATATCTTAGCGCGTATAATTGGGATGGCCGCGCGCACGGTGCGCGTCAGAATGACGTCACATCTTTCCCTGTTTTACAAGCACTGTGTGCGCACACAAAGAAGCGAAAAAAAATACACACGCCACCATTCAGTCATCGATACCGAGTGTTTCCGGCGTTCGTACGATGCGCCCATATTACGTCGTTCTTTGCACTGGTCTTGAAGTTGCATTTTCAGGTGCGCTCGCTTGGGTGTTGTCGGATGACTGCTCCAACACGATGGTCTTGGCAAGCGGATCAGCAGTTTTTGTCATCGCGTCGTTGGCGGTTGTTTCTGGTGGCTGGCTGCTTTCTTCACGCTGGTCGACCTGCGCGGGGCTGGTGGGTTTTTCAGGGAGCAACACCAGATGACGTCTGTTTCGGCGTACGGCTCCCCAGGTAGGACCTTGGTGCCGAAGGACTGCGCCCCGGGCGCACCTGTCTCGAAAATACACCTGGTTACCTGCACACAAAAGTAGGTCTAGCAGCATGACGTCTGTCAAAATACAGCTTTTGTTTCTGCCGGCACTTTTCGTCTTACTTTTTCCAAAAAGCGCTTACTACTAGAGACTTTCGCGCGGATGGCATGCATGACACTCTTGAGCGTAAGCGACGGCTCATTAGCAGCTGATCTGGACTATAGCCGGTTGGCCTCAGAAAACTCCTATTGTTTAGTAAGGCAATGTAGGGTTTTTGCGCTTTCTTCAGCAGCCTTTTGAGAGTCCCTAACATGCGCTCAGCTTCCCCGGTAGCCTGTGGGTAACGAGGGCTCCTTGTAACATGCTTGAAGCCGTAGAGTCTTGCAAACTCAATGAAAGCAAATGAGATGAACAGCGGATCATTGTCTGATATCACTGTTAGCGGGATCCCGTGCCTGGCGAAGATACTTCTCAGATGCTGGATAACCACCTCTGACTATGTTCCTCGATCCAGCAGGGTCAGCTCAGGATGCCTGGAGTGATACTCAACAATAGCAAGATAGACAGCTCCTTTCATCTGGAATAAATCTACTCCGAATTTTTCCCATGGAGGTTACGTTGTTTCAGAGCGGATAATCGGTTCGCAAGATTGGATGCGCTCTTGCGCACAGGTTTGGCAGGTCTTCCGTGACCCTTTATTTCATGGGCACAGGAATCCGCCGGGGTGTAGACACAGCGTACGGGACTGTATTGGGCACGAGGCGTATCGTATGTTCCCCAAATATGGACCCTGTTCCTTGGAATACCTTGAGATACCTGCTTACTATGTCGTCAGCAGTGAGCAATTCATCCCAAAAGTGTACGATTCGCATGGCTTTGATAGCTGGCAATCCTAACAAGGGCGTGCGCAACTTGTGCACGATGTAAATAGTTTGCTGCGAATGGTGTTCTTTCTAAACTACTTAAGCGTCAAACTTTCCGATTGTACGGACGCTTGCATTGCTCGGCCCGATCAGATCGCCTGCTTGGTCCAGAGAACGGGGCAGGAAAGGAAATGTTTCACCTACGACAGTTACTTGTACTCCGGTGTTTTACTTTCATGCAAACCTTGTGGTCGCTTATCAGTACGTTGACGAAAAGCACAGACGCTGCGTCCTGTGATTGCTCGACCGTGCTAAGAAATTTCTTATCAGGCTCGGCAATGCCGTCGAGATTCCCGTCTGCCTGCATTTTTCGGCACGCTTTTTCTAAGCGGCCCAACTTTCGGCAGAACCTGCACCTTTTCTGTAGCGCTGGGCAACTGCTTCTCAGATGAGACGGACCGGCACAGAAACTGCACCTTTTTTGACGATAAGCATTCTTCTGTCCGCATGCAATTCTACAATTTCCCCCCGGCTTTCCTCGACTTTACTGCGGCGACACGATTCCAGGAACGTACAGTTGTGATGTTTTAGCTCGGCTTGCTGTCTCTTCACCGTGTTCAGTGTGAGCTTTTAACTACGAACCTGTCTCTAATTAGGCGCTCCTTCATGTCTTTGAACTCGCATCTGTGTGCTAGCCTGTTTAGCTCGGTTGCGAACTGGTCTACTGTTTCGCCCTGCTGTTGACGGCGTTGTTAAAGCGAGCACTCTCGCAGATTGTATTCTTGGTGTGGACAAAGTAGCTCTGCAACTTCGGCTTTACGAAGCTAAGGTCCTTCATTTCTTCATCTTTGTCGTTTAGTTCCCGAATAATCCCCCGCGACTTTCTGTCTATTGTATACAGAAGAGTCCTTACGTGTACTTAGGCTGGCTTCTCGTGTAGTCCGCAGGCGAATCTGTAGTCGTCAAATTCGTCAATCCAGGCGGGCCAGTCCTCGACATTCTGGAAGTTTAAGGGACTGGGAGGCTCGATTCCTGCCATTCCGAAGTGTTGCTTGCCGCTTGCCACCGGGACGACTTGCTCTTGTTGCAGCAGCTTCTCGTCGTCCCCTTGTTGACGGTGCTTTTGGGGTGCTATGTCGGAGCCGGCCTTCATCCCACTTCTGCCTCGATGTCAGACAAGGCAGACAGACGCTCGTTGCATGGTGACCAAGAAATGATTCATTAGAATGTTCCGTCGCGCAATACATACATATATTTGGTTAGAGCAACCTAAAAAGATTGAAAAATAATAAGCCTCTGCTTGCACGCGCAGTATATACATATTAGTGTGGGCAGAGAAAAAGAAAGAAAAGTAATGTTGCCCAGCCCGAACTGCCGCAGCCAGAACGGTCACATGACTTTTGGGAGAACTGGGTGAGGGAAATGAAGGCATAGCGCATATCTCAGCTCACATCAGTGGGGGGGGGGGCACGCGAACAGTGTATCACAATGATGCCACAATTATCACATGACTCACTAAAGCCTGCGTATGGCGGCACAAGGAGTTATGTAGGGTTTCTGCGGGACACTCGTGAGCAAAATGCCAACGAACAGCAGCACGCCAGCAGGAGCAGCCCTGTGGCTGCTTCACAAAAGCGACGATAGGCGGCGCAGCCGGCGCTGGGCTCATGCGTTGTGGGCGCAGGGGCTACCTCGAACCCGGGCTCCGTTGGGTAGCGTGTCTGAGCCTTCGGGCTGAATAAAGATGGAACTTGAAGTTTGGGAAAACGCAAACAAGCGGGTTTACTGGCACTTTGGTGAAATTTATTAACATATTTAAGAAAGAGCAAACAGTAAAAAATTCAAGACTTTATGGGTCGAGCCACAGGATGAGCCTTGTCGCCAGGGCCCAGAGCGTCCTTTCTCCCTCAGAAAGGTCCTTAAATAACGTAAGGTTCCGCCCCTTCATACGGCGGTGGCCAATCCAACACGTAGCACATTTCTCCAAAACGGGACAAGGTCCACAGTACGTAGCATTCTTTGCACAGTGAACCCGTGGGAACAGGCGAGGAGGAATCGCAAGTCCGCTGCTATTTCGCACAATGGTGCAACACTATTGCAAGCGGCTCCCTGTCTCCGAAAAACCACAGGTGTGCGTGCGGCGCCGCGGGCCTCAACTGCGGCGACCTATCTATGGTGTGTCCGGCTCCTGTCGGACACTGCTAATTACTCGATGGCACCGTTCCCCTAGCTAATCTCCTGTCGTCTGTCCACCGTCGGTCGCTGCCCCATGCGTCATTCTTTCTGGGAACCAGCTATATGGGAAGGTCATTCCCACCGAGCCAAGCGTGAGAAAAATTCAACAGGCTCCTTCCCAGCGAGTCATCGTGTTTTTTTCTGCGGTTGTCGGCCACCTGACACCGTCGAAATTGCCGCTGCTGTAGCCACCACCAAAGTCATCCCGGTCGATGGAATCTGCGCCTTAATCTAGTTTATCTGAAGTACATCCCGTTCATATCAGCGTATAGGGACCGACAAGTGCTGCCGTCCGATCTAATCCGCTCCACGCATCTTTGATAACAGCCCTCAGCGCGTCTGCTGAGGAATGGAACTGTCATCGAGCCGTCGCGAACTTCATGCTCCCCAAACATTCCGAATGATAGTGAGGTCAGGCGGGCGCCTGTGGAGGTCATTCAAGGACTGCCACGTCCCGAAGCTTTCTTGGAGTTGCGGATGGGGGAAGTTGTCAGGCTGGAGGATAACATCGCTATCAGGGAATGGTCCCCCTCAAAAAATATGGGAACACATCGTCGAGCATGGAAGAGTAAGCGTCTCGATTAAAGCGGTTCTCTACTCCAAGCAGGAGTCGCAAAGCCTTTGGATGCCACAGCACCCCAAACACTCATAGCAGAACGGCCGCTGCCAGCCACTCACTGCATGTATTCATACAAAAAATAAAATCTTTTGTTGGCTTGGGTATAATATGCCAACGCGACCTGTGCACTACATTGAACAAGTACTGAATAACTTTATCCTTTAACAGTGTCTGAGATTTGGCTAAAACTTATTTTTCCTTAACACCGTCATGAAAAATACGGCCCATGGGGCTCTCTTTTTCTCAATTCATCTGTTATCTGAGATTATTTCACACTGCCAGATTCAGGCGATCATTTCTAAGTTGGCCACAGTCCGGGCATAACTTATTTAAAATTGGCTGAAACAGAAATTGTGCTGACGACATTTGTCACTCGCCATATTTTGTCCGCTGTATACTCCGTTTAAAATCTTTTGCCGGAAACGTACAACGTAATCTGTAATTTTATACCAGTATATTGCGTCTTTTTTAGCCAATACGCGGCTTTGGGACATCAAAACGTGCGAATTATTATTAGACTTTTGCACTTTACTATTGCCTTTTGACTTTTTCACTTTTCTTTACTTTTGCACTTTAATATTGCACTTTTTTAGTGCAACTTATTTTTCGCGAGGGCGATATCTCCCCTGTGCGAGTCAATATTACTCCAGAAATATTTCGCCGGCACTACACAAGGTAGCGGAGATGGCCACTATAGGGCTCCACTGTTGCTGAAGAGGTCCACAGGGTTTCGTGTGCGCTCCGCGTGTCATTTGCGTTGGCACAAACAAGTCCAGTGGCCGTGGACGTGTCAAATTAAAATATATCGGCAACTTAAACGGCGTAAATACGGGGTGAGGTATGGAAACGCTGCGCACGTATTGTGAAATAATTGTCTTGGAATGACTTCTTTACCGTGTCCCCTTACATCAATAGCGCTCTGAAAACAACATACTGTACTTGGAGTCTTTTATGTCAAACTTTAACTTGACATTTTGCCGAAATTATTTGCGAGAAGAATTTGCTTGGAGTATACGACATATGCGAGAGTACGGAAATGAGGTCACTGCGAGATTTATTTTTTCCATATTATCAGGATCAGCTCAGATGTCTATCCAACCGGATATGGTAACTTCCTTTGAGCTGCATAAAATAATGGCATGAGACGCTATGAACTTGCTGCGCTTGCTATAAATATGCAGATCCGGAAACCACTGTCGAAACCACTCTTTGACGCCTCCAGTGGGTACCAATCTGGGTCGACATTGAATCACATGTTACACCACAGAGCAAGCGTTTCTCATATAGCTTATTTTTTAGAAAAGGCAAAGCCATACCTGATATTAGCTAAATAAGGTAAACATCTGTTTATTGAGGGGGACATATGCAGGAGTCGCTCTGCGCGCGCACTTATTTGCCATAGGCTGGCACACTCATTCGTGAGTGCACTCGTATCGCCTCACTCAAACTCACTCACGTGTGTGCGAGTGCGAGTGAGTAGGTGTGAGTGGACGTGAGTGTGAGTGAGTGGATGTGAGTGTGGGTCGTCATGAGTGCGAGTAGACGTGAGTGTGAGTGCGACTAAATGGATGTGAGTATGGGTGGTCATGAGTGTGAGTGAGTGGATTTGAGTGCGAGTAAGTGGATGTGAGTGTGAGTGAATATGAGTGTGAATATGAGTGAATATGAGTGTGAGTGCGAGAAAAGATGAGTAGCGAGTGGACGTGAGTGGCGAGTGCATGTAAGTGATGGGTGGACGCGACAGGCGAAGTTGGTCGCATGTACTTAGCGATCACAATATCCGCTTAGCTATTTTCATGTTGTTGACAGCTGAGGGAAGAGTAGTGATGCCGCTCGAGGCGGCATAAGGCATCATGAAGGTGTCTATGGACAACCGAAGCAGAGGATTCCGCTGGCGCTGGAACGGCATTCATGCGTTTTTGTTCGCTTTCACTGTTCACGGTTGGAATGGGTCGTGGGTTCGTATCACAACCGATTAATTTCCTATTGGTAAAACCTACAAAATTAAGAAAAAGACCTCCCCTGTGCTCCTTGGTTTCGTTGACTGTTGGCTTCCGTTATTTATGTCGTGTAACGAGCACCTCTTTTTATTCCCTTATCCGCTGAATCGTTCATTGAGGGCTTCGAATCTGGCAGTCTTGAAGCCGTCTAAGGCATCAGGGATCTAAGCTAGGGATCTAAAATAGAATGTATTTGAGTAATGTCACCTTTTAGCTGGGGAAATAACTATCAAAGAAAAGCAGTACGGGCAAATGAAAAAATGAAAGCTAATAAGCATTAAGCTAGGCCGACGGTTTGCGTTTCGCCTAAAGATATCGTGCAGGCGAGTGTTGTTGTTCAAACTGCCAATACTGAGAAAACAGTGAAGAAAAAACAGTCTGATGGAGATCACAGCCAAAAATGTGGCAAGAAGAGAACAGGGAACTGAGGGCGGAGGGTGCGAAAAGGCCTCTTCTGCGTGAAGACGAGACCGCTTGTTGAAACGTTTGCTAGAACTCCGAGGTTTTCCCCTCCCTTGTTTACATTGTGAGTGCCAAGAAACCATGCGCTTACCCTCTCTCTACCATATATTCATATGCCGATGTTACACATGAAGATAAAAACTGCAGCTCTATAATATCTTGTATATTTTGCAATTCCATCACACTGAAATAAATGTGAGGGGCCTAGGTGAAAGGAGGTTGGGGGTGAGGGGGCGCTGCGCTGAAACTTGGCTCCCCCTCATGGAGAACCCTACGCACGTCTACGGACACCATTCAAAAACGTGTCTATGCATCTTAGCTGCTGACTCTAAAAAGGCACTCATTGTCTCAGCAGCAAGCGCGGGAGCACACGTGCGTAACATTGGTTTAGGACATGGAATATGCGCGGTAAGTGACCACCTTCATCAAATATTTAAAGTGTGAAAATTGGTCATATAGCCCGACAGAGCCCGGGCGGCTCACCAACACATCTTTGTGACTCAGGCTATGCCAGGGGAACCACGAGCGCAGTCGGCCGCGGCGGTAAATCTCTCATTCCTTCGGTTGTCAGCAAACAAGGAAACAGTGAGCATGCGTGAATGAGAGTGAGTGGATATGAGTGCGAGTGTGAGTGGACATAAGTGTAAGTGAGTAGTCGTGATTGCGAGTGATCGTCAGTGCGAATGTGAGTGGTTGTCCGTGCGAGTGGACATGTGTGAGTGAGAGTGAGTGGATGTGAGTGCGAGTCGCCGAGAGTGTGATTAAGCCACCTCTCATGGTACCGAGGGATGTTATTTGGATGGACCAATCTGCGTTCGCAGAATGATTTGCCGTATGCTCCCGATAGCCGACAGGTGCGTCTTGTGTGAGTCCGAAGAGCAATAGAAAAGCAGGTAGCATCGGAATGTTATGCGTGGGTATTGCGTAACTTCCTCAAACAACAGCGGATTTAAAGAGAAGTAAGCGGCAAGGAAGAGGGGATGGAACAGATTGAGATATCAAGACAAAGATAAAGGCGTTGCACACGCACCTAGTAATACATTAATTACATACATGTACGATGCACAAAGTGCGTTCCGCTTTCAAGATTGCGTTCGCCATTAGCGATACGAGCGCTATGCAGGTTGGCGATGTTCCGCGCTCGAAGCGCCGTCACTTTGGTTATTCACCGCGGTGTTGGAACAAGAAAATCGCGTTTTCTAAAGCATGTGCAGCGACCTCTGGTGAAGCACATCTTAGCATGTCGACTGCCTGGAGGTCTGCCGTACTCGCTGGTTTCGTCAGTGCTTATTTTGACAATGCCCAGCATCCTTTCTCTTGAGTCACCGGCCCGCTTGACCCAATATTCCTCACGAAGAACGCAAAGTGTCGTGCACGTATTTTTAACGTCATTAGAAAAAAGCGGTTCAGCCCTCTTTGTTATTCCGGCACACTCTTCTCGATTGCTGGACCAGATGTCTTTGCTTGCTGACTACAGAACAAGGTTAGATTCGCGCTAGGATGAGACGTGTAGATGCCCGAAGAAAAAAACCTACGAGCATATGCGCCGTGTTCAGGCTGTTGTGTACGCTTAAAATGTGCAGATGATTTCAGAGACCACCACTTTCTCCTTTACTGGCGCTTTGTTTAAGAAATAATTTCGCCTTCCATTGTCTTCTCAAAATATTGCTCAGTTTCCCTAAATGGGTCTGTCAAATACACGCATATATATATATATATATATATATATATATATATATATATATATATATATATATATATGGACACAAGTTTACGTGGTGGAGGTGCGCGAGAAACAATAATATCCCTGAGGGGTGAGGCAAACCAACCGAAAGCAGTAAGGGGATGTACTTGAGCCTCCATTCATTTCAACAAATTCCAGCTGACTTGGCACCGAAGCCTAGTCCTTTTTACGCGAACCCGCATCCCACAAAGTTTAGATCATTGTTGTTCGCCGAACGCAATTATAAATTATTAGGAAAACCGCGCACACCTCCGATGACATTTTTTTTTGTTTGCGAAATTATTTCGCTTTTTTTTATTTATTTATTTATTTATTTATTTATTTATTTATTTATTTATTTATTTATTTATTTATTGATACTGCAGGCCAATAAACTGGCCCTAGCATGAGGGGCAATACAGTAAAAAGTGTGACAATGCAAAACAACACTCAAACAAGACGTTTATTCCGTGGTCTTAGTTTCCGTTCAACACCACTTGCAAGGAGACGTCACGAAGAACCTGGAAGGCAGGCTACTGCATGACTTGAACGTCACCCTGTGCAGACTGCGCTGCACCGCCTCCTTGTCCGCCGCCGGCCGCCTCAGAGACCGGTGCCACCTGCAACGAGGCACTTTGGCGTGATGCATACTGCTTGCTGACGCTCATAGGACTACACGTAGGACTACACGCGAAGGGATAAGTTATGAGACCTCACAACTGACGGAACAATGACCCTTTGCTGAGAGCCAGGGAGACTGGCGCGTGCAAAAGGAAAACTTTCTTTTGAGGGTAACACTTTTAATTTCGCATGATTTAAACTGTCTATGACGGGAGGGCTGTTCATGGCGCATGTAATGAGTCAATCTCGGCGTTTTGTAACACTTAAGCAGATTTTGAAACTGGCGCGTGTGTTTCAAGAAGAAAAAGCGAAACTATACGTTCCGCTTCTCTTTAAATTCCTTTTTTACTGGAAATCAGTTCGCAGACATGTTTAAATTTTTTGATTTAACACAAACATTGCTTTCGTAATAAACTTAATCAGTCGTGCTAAAAGCCTTCACAGGCGTCAGAACCACTGGCACAATTCGCGTTAGAGTTGAAATATTTGTTGCATGAGGATCTCTCTCGGATATTCTGCGGTTGCCGGCATACAGCCAGGGCCGCTGCCGTTGCATTGTCAAGTTTATACATTTCTGTGGTCTCGTACAAGCAGGCGCGATTTCAGACAGAAAAACAAACTTTGCAAGTGATAACAACGTATATCCGGCTGCTCTAAAGATAATATTATAGTAACTTGTGAGGAGATGAAAAGTATGAAGTGCAGCAGTTAACTGAAAACAATACTACATGTTTCGTTCTGTAGAAGTGAACCTCTGTTCACATTAAAGAGGCACAGGCACTAAGTGGTTGGATGCCTGTCTTTTTGCTTGAAAAGAGGTCTACGGGATTAGTTATCATCTAAATGAGCTCAGAGCATCAGTAAGCAGCGTTAATAATTAATTACAAGCAATAACTACAAGGATAAGAATAGGGTGGAGCGCATATGGCAGGTTATGCGAGATGAATAGCTGGTTACCAATATCCCTCAAGAGAAAAGTGTAGAACAGCTGTATCTTACCGGCACTCACCTACGGGGCAGGAACGTGGAGGCTAACGGAAAGGGTTCAGCTTAAGTTAAGGACAAAGCAGCGAGCCTTGGAAAGAAAAATGATAGGTGTAACGTTAAGAAACCGGAAGCGGGCAGAGTGGGTGAGGAAATAAACGCGGGTTAATGATATCCTAGTCGAAATCAAGAGGAAGAAATGGGCTTGGGCAGCTAAGGCATGTAATGCGAAGCCAAGATAACCGCTGGTCCTTAAGTGTAACGGAGTGGATTCCAAGGGAATGCAAACGTAGCAGGGGTCGGAAGAAGGTTATGTGGGCGGAT